>NC_068363.1:55113614-55414864 GCF_020536995.1 Dreissena polymorpha | reverse complement strand
CATGTAGCCTTAATAGCAACCCCAAGACAATTCACCCCCAGGAGACAATTGACGGGCTAGACAATTCAAATTAGATTTTTCATACCCCAATTTTTCGATTTTCGTAATCATTTTTGTCGTACCCAAATGTTTTTCGTACCCAAATTTTACGTACCCAATTTTTTTCGTACCCCTTTTTTTTCGTGCCCAATTTTTTTCGTACCCATTTTTTTCGTACCTAAATTTTTGTTCGTACCAAATTTTTTCCGTAACAATTTTTTTTTTTCGTACCCATTTTTTTCGTACCCAAATGTTTTTTGTTCCTAATTGTTTTCGTACCCAATTTTTTTTTCGTACCCATTTTTTTCGTACCAAAAAGTTTTTCGTACCCAAATTTGTTCGTACCCATTTTTTTTTCGTACCAATCTTTTTCGTACCCAAATTTGTTCGTACCCAATTTTTTTTTCATACCCATTTTTTTCGTACCCAAATAAAAAAATCGTACCCATTTTTTTAGTACCCAATTTTGTTTCGTACCCAAATTTTTATTTGTACACATTTTTTTCGTACCCAAATAGTTTTCGTACCCTATTTTTTTTTGTTTCCTTTATTTTTTTGTACTCTAATTTGTTTTCGTAACCAAATTAGTTTTTTTTCCTGCCCATATTATGTTCGTACCCATTATTTCTTCGTACACAAATTTGTTCGTACCCAAGTTTTTTCGTACCCATATGTCGTACTCAAATTTTTTTCGTACACAAATTTGTTCGTACCTAATTTTTTATTCGTACCCATTTTTTTCGTACCCAAATAGTTTTTCGTACCTTTATTTTGTTTGTACCCTTTTTTTTCGTACTCAAATTTGTTTTCGTACCCAAATTATTTTTTTTTCGTACCCACTGCCCACATATTTTTTCGTACCCAAATTTTTGTCGAAATAATCGGCTTTCAATTTGATTTGATCTCCCCACTCATTCCATCCCGCGAAACCCTTAAGGTGTCGCAACTCTAGTTAAAATGTAAGTGTGTAAGCATTGTGTATCATCTATTTCTATAAAGAGCCTCTTTATGCATGACATATGCATGAGCTTGCAGCCATCGAGTTTGTTCAGGTCTGTTTGTTCTGGCACGTGTTACCAATGCCTTTGTTCGGATATCAGTCGACTCGAATTACATTTCAATAAGTATTGTACATCTCTTTCTTGCAAATTATAAAAAAAGGCTCGGTAAACTGTTTATTTGCAAATATACCGGATACAAAATTCAATTATGACATCGAAGTTGCATAGTTAACAAATTTCAATTATATGAAAAACGCGATTGTATATTATAACTGTGATAATATATACAATAATGTTGAATACTTCAGAATGAGTACGAAATAACAATCGAATTGTTAAAATGTAAGTGTGTAAGCATTGTGTTTCATCTATTTCTATAAAGAGCCTCTTTATGCATGACATATGCATGAGCTTGCAAGAAAGCAAACCTAATAAAGCTGTAATTATATCGTTTAAAATCAATTTGGAATAATTACAAAAAAAACGTTTAATAACGTACTTAACTTCCGTGGTGTTTCTACATAATTAGAATGGGTCTCGGAAATCCATTGATAATTAACTAAAAAAAGATCTATTCACATTACGGGATCCCCATATTAGCGGCTGCTATAATTATCTTTGTTGTGTGTTTGTTTAATTCAAAAGTTTAGTCGTTCATACACCGACAATAAAATGTAAAACATTTGTGTTAATTATTTACAGAACTTTGGATGATGGATTGTTAAAATGTAAGTGTGTAAGCATTGTGTATCATCTATTTCTATAAAGAGCCTCTTTATGCATGACATATGCATGAGCTTGCAGCCATCGAGTTTGTTCAGGTCTGTTTGTTCTGGCACGTGTTACCAATGCCTTTGTTCGGATATCAGTCGACTCGAATTACATTTCAATAAGTATTGTACATCTCTTTCTTGCAAATTGTAAAAAAAGGCTCGGTAAACTGTTTATTTGCAAATATACCGGATACAAAATTCAATTATGACATCGAAGTTGCATAGTTAACAAATTTCAATTATATGAAAAACGCGATTGTATATTATAACTGTGATAATATATACAATAATGTTGAATACTTCAGAATGAGTACGAAATAACAATCGAATTTAAAATTCCTGTTTAAAGATTTTAAACTAGATCCTTTGAATAAACAATTAGCGAACTAATTCATTTTAAAGTGTCGCAGTTCTGCACATTTTTTTGCTGTGTAAATCAGTGATTCTCGTTGCCTGAAAACTCACTGAAGTTTAGTGCTAAACAAAAAACATTGAAATGCTTAACAGTCTTGTGAAACTGGATTATAGCACCATACTATTGTCTAAGTGCCAAACAATTGATTAACAGTAAATTAAACGGATAATTATATATTTATTGTTGATGCTTTTTATCTCACTCCAATATACATTTTGAAAATTATATTTTATTTTAGATGAAGCAAGAACGAAAATGCCTACTGTACCGATCCTGCCAATCATGGGAGTGGTTGTTCTGGTTATGATGATCGTAGGGTTCATTGTGTGCAAACTTCTTGGATGGTGCTCTTCAAGAGCCGAGATACCCAGTCAAGCAAACGGGTAAATCAATTTTTTTTTTTGGTTCGCATATTTTAATTGCGTGGTTTTGTGTTATTTTTTTATTATTGTTGCTTAGTATGAGGAAAAGGAAACCGTGAAGGTAATATTCAGTTGTATGCGTCTAATCTTTACTGTTCGCCTTTAACAGCTATCATGCATCGATCGACGTGCATATCGTAGTCGTGAACAATAGACATATTTATGAGAACGCAACTGCTCTTCCTGAAGGTCATCAGAACAGCAATGTATCTCCGTCACAAAATTGCACTGACCGAAGATGTCAGGTTTGCACGATTGGTGAAGAAGGAACTCGACTTACCAAACAGATCGTCGAAATGAATCGTTTCCGTATAAGTAGTACTGTAGAACTGATCGAAGATAACCAAGAGTTCTAGACAAACATATTGTTTCAAACGGCTCTGAAAGAGCAAAATGTCGTTATTATAATTACTCAATGCATAACTAAATAGTGTTCGTATGTATGTGTGTTTACTTAATAATATACGATGGTATCGAATGAAACTAAATTGTGTGGTTTGTGTGTCTTCACTTATTTCATTATTTGTGTCGCTATTATTCTTTTAGTTACATTCTTGAGCACCTACCTTAATTTAGACGTAAAAGAGATTGTCTCAAACAACATTTTTTCAGCTTTAAGTTCTACATTTAAAAGTGTTCTGAGTGGATGAAATGCTGAAATTAGGTTTGAAATTTAGAATTGTAAACATACTAAAATTACACAATATTGTCAAGCAGTTGTTGACTTCATTGAAGTCGTCACATTGTCGGCACTTTGGTTCTGGTTTTGATGCCCGCACGACTGATTGTGTTTAGCAAATGACAAGATGGTGGTCTTGTATCTCAATATTTTTGTTTCTGGGGTATTTTGCAGAGCGCTCTTTTACAGTTTCATATATTGTACATAATTTTAGATTTTATTTAATCCTCGAAGTGGGAGGAAAAGGCAAAAGTGTGCGTTCAGTTGTAGTTCAGTTGTATGACTGTTTGCGTTTAGCAACATACAGTCAACGTGCACATCGACTAGTGCAAAACGGACATACAGATGAAAATGGTTCTGCTCGTCCTGGTGTCAAAACAACAATGCATCTACGTCACATAATTGCACTTTTTGATGTTGTTTGGTTTGGACAATTGGTTAAGAGGGCCAGTAACTAAGCTCTGACTTACACACTTTGTGTCGACCATAACGCAGAAGAAAGTGTAACCAATACACAAACTAGAACACTTTGTTTGAAAGTATATTGAACTGGTGAAATGTTTACATTTATTTTAAAAAAGATTGATCGTTAAACAAACAAACTAGATTATAATAAGTCAAGAAGTGTTTAACTGGATTACAACAGTTACAACAAAGTGTGTAGAACGCAGATTCCCAAACATTTTGTATCACAAACCTAAAGGTATGTTGGGAACAAATGTCCACACAAAAGAAATTTGCATAGTTCCAAATTGTTATTTATATTGACATCAAGTTTAATCGCCATAGCATTTATAGTGTTTGAAGTTATGTGCGATACAAATGCAAAATTATATTTGTTAAAAAAAAGCAACTCCGCTTATGAGAAACTGTTGAAATAGATTTTTTCACAGATAAAACTGCCGTCCCCTACCTGATGTGTGTCAACAGAGTAAACAGTCCCCATAGGTTTAATTAATTTTCTTTAACTACCTTAAATTATGGCAGGATACTCATCTAAGTTTCAAATTATTTATGTAACAATTCAACCAAAGTATATTCTGGCGATTTTTTTTATTTATTAAATCACCATTTGGTCTCATATCCAAACTCGAGATGATACACCAGGTGATAGTTTTTGAGCCACAAGACTAATCAAGGTATACATAAAATGATTGCAACCAAATTTGATAAATATCCACCCATCCAACAGGGTGACTTGGTAGGATATCCAACAAGGTGAAATAAGAGGTCCACCCATCTTACACTGTTAAAAAAATTATGGATAAAGATAATGTCTCCCACCACTTTAGTGGTTTGAGAGACATTTGATTTACCTCTGTGTGTCTTTCTTTGTGTCTGTCACACTTAATGTCTGAACTCAAGTTCTTGTTTGTTTAACATGCATTTTGATCAAGCAAACTGCTGATTAGATAGCAGGAAATTGCATCATTTCAAGGTGCCGTTGAAAAGAAATCAATGACGGGATGGCAAACCCCACCCGAATCCTCCCCATTTGAGACCCCCCCCCCCTCTGAAGAAAATCTGGATACGCCTCTGACTCCTGAGTTTTTTTTTGAGAGTCGCAAAATCCTGATTATAGTTTACACTAAATTCGGTAACCAAGACAATAATAATTGTTAACTGACAAAACAACTCAAAAAGTATGCACATTACTTATATGAATTTATAGTTGTCGCAATATAAAGTAAATAATTTTACCTTATTATGTTACTAAAGCAACAACGAATTTTTGTATGACAAACGAATGTCACGTTCATATTCTGCGAATGACCATCTAGCCATATACTGTATTCGATCAGCATACAGCATCGTTTGAGTTATTGCCAGATCTAGACTCATTGGAAGAATGGAAAGACGGAGAGAGAAACAGAAACTTAAACTACGTTCATAATCCTCATATTACCCTCTTACCAAATACTAAGTTGCATCATCATTGTTTCGTTATCCCTGGATCAAGATTTTAGATTTTCAATTATTTGAGTGATAGTATCACGTGCAACAACAGTAACCGACGACAGAAAAAAACTGAAATAATATGCATATTCCATATATGACCTTTCTTCTTACCAAGTTTCAGCAAAATAGTTTGATTACTATTTTACTTAGTATCGCAGTACTATTTTACTTAGTATCGCAGAATCAATATTTTACTTTTTATATTTGATAGTTTCAATAGCGATCATAAATTGTGTCCTACCTCCGACGTCAAAACTAAAAAAACTGTGTTGATTGACATATGGTCCATACATTCAAGAACTAAGTTTCATCGATCGCGCGTATCTTCTTTTTTAGTTATCGCTGAATGTAGCTTCCAACGTCCTCTATCGTTACACCAGTGAGAGGCTTAAATGAAGCCAATTAAGAAATAAGTGACCATCTACATGCTTGATACGTTCACAAATGTATTGATAATCAATAACTTTTCTTTCAAGATCAAAATAGCCTTAACAAAACAAAAGTGTCGTGTTTTAAAAAGCAACATAGGCATCTACAACAAACTTGGGCTTTACGTGGTTGAAACTGCACATAAATACATATTTGTGCAAGGTTAAAGGCTAGTTAATACGATTAGATAGTTTCATTACACTGACAGCAAAAACAATCCGAGGTTCGAGTGACACAAGTTTAAGAGGGCAAAATGGTTTATGTAAAAAAAAACTTATTTGAATACGTATGTGCACATGCTCACATACTGGTTAATAGGTTTGTAAAGGTTAATCATGCTCAAAGCAAAACTGTTTGATAACGCGCAATACGAGTTACAAAAGACGTATCTTTCTTTTAAATTTATTGTTCACAACGTCGGTGTTGAAACACATTAAATATTTAAACATTCAGATGCGCACACTTATACGCTGAATAATAAGTGTTTATAATCATCAACATTATTATCACAGAAAATCATGACTTGTGACGTGTCAAAACAGCTTTCGTCGTTGAGGGTCGCCAGGAGAGGGCTTTTGTGGGACAACGCGTGTTTCTGTAATGTTCCGAACGTACTCGAACGTTGGTCTTGCGCTTCATGTAGGAGATCCAGAGCAGCCTTCGGAGACACTTGTTTCCTAATGCCTGTGTACTGCCTTCAGTGTCCAAATTAATCGTCTAGGTCTCAAAGCCGCAAAGTCGGAGGGAGACTACTAAGGACTGCGTGTACCGCAGAGGGGGAGCTATTGAAGCTGTTTGTCCACAACCTGCGCAGTCTTGCCAGCGCTGTGGTCGCCAAGACAATTTGACATGTATGATCACTGCCCGGAAAAGGTCTTGTGTTTGCCTTTTTAATGCTGTACTTAACCGTTGCTTTGCAAGTATGAAATTGGTCACGTTGTGTACCTTTGCCTTGTCTAGCATGCCTTTTTGTTCTGGACGGTTGTGTGGGTGCGGATTGTTGGCCGATGTGAGTTGGTGGCTTCTGGCTAACTCAAAAAGTCTTAAATCTCTGTCGTTGTGCACATCTTTACCAAATCTACCTAATTTCACCGACCAGTCTTTTAAGACATCTGGCCCAACCTTGGCTTCCCAGTATCATTTTACAATGTGAATTGTTTTCTTTGGACATTTACTATGATGTTCAATATGTTTTCATAGACATGTCCAAAACTTACCGTTTTCGTAGTCGGATATTTGTGCATGGATCTGTATGCGGGTGAAGTTGTGCGGGCTCGCTGAGGTACGAATGGAGTGCAAAAAATATTACCACCTCCTTCCTAAAGATGAATGCGACGCCATGCAAATGGCAACGTTAAGAATCATTGCCGCTGACCAATAGCTTGTGCCCTTGGTTTATTGAGGTTTCTCTGAAGCGTAGACAACTGACCTCGACTTGTCCCAGCGATAGCGCTTCAGCTCTTGCGCCAGTTCTTCGACCTTGCCGCACTCATGTAGTATTCTCACGTCCCTAGTTCCTTTACTAGGTCCATTTGTCGTCAAATTGACCGATGTAATAGCTCCAGCGGCTAACTCGTCGCATCAGCCCTGGACACTAGTAGTGGAGTGTTATTCTTGGCCGCGACCTATCCGCCTTAGTTTTCTGTGTTTTTTTTCGTCATCATTGCCTTTAAATAAGCTTGAGTGAATCTTGGCGGCGCCCTCTTCAAGAACTTTCAGCCTGTCGTGCGAAAAATGCCAGTCTCCTTTTTCGTCCGCCGCCAGACGCGATTACCCGGGTGTAGTTGAGTCGAATTCCCAGAACCAGAAGTGATAGTGTTGAGTCAGCTGAGAAGCAATTGGACCTGTCAATCCGAGGGAGCTGTTGCAAATATTAATCTAGCTTCATAAAATAATAAACAATGGATTTGTTTGGCAGTAAATATTTCCAGTATGACAGAAAATATTCTATTTAAATGTATTCATTAGGAAACCAGAATGGTGTTTGGTGAACTGGAATACATGTGTTTATTTGGGAATAATCGCAATCTGTACATATAGTTCCGCACATAAATCATACATATTCGCATTGATGCTAAGTCTTTTATCTTTCAAAATACATGTTTGTACTAGGTTTAAGGTAAATAGTTTTAAAAAAACAACAAGAGAATCTACATGATTTTGAAAGTCTATTGCAGATCTGCGAACTTGGTAACATATCAAACTCAACATTTAAAAATACATTAAATGATTTTACAAATAGTTTCTTAGTGCGCATTTATCGAGAAATCAAAAAGTGTTCAGCTTACTGGTCATTACGTCCTTCAATTACGTGAACATTCAACAACAGTTTACCCGGAAATGAAATGGTACTTTTTCTTCTAGTACCCTATGTGCTATGTCTATTCTAGTACATTACTCGTAGCAAACGTTGTTGATTAGTTTAATTCAAATTTATTCAGCTTTCATTAAGACGCACACGACATAAAGAATGAATATGGACGACTACATTAGGAGCAGTTAAAACACACTTAACTTGAACCGAGATAACACAAGTGTGCACTTGGTTTAAAGTATATTGCACACGTGGCTTGAACGCTGATTTCGCAGGACTGCTGATTTTAAATAAAGTTCTAATTAGGAAAAAAGTACTTTCAATAATAATAATGAATAATGGACGTTCCTTCTTAAATGTTTCAATGCAGTATAATGGTGTTGGAGTGAAAAAAGTATCGCCCTGTAAATATATAGATACATTATTATATTACATGTACTAATTGGTGAATAATTTTAGCGAAGCTTAGAAACACTGAACAATCAGCTTATGCAAGAAGTTAACTAAATTATATACGACCATCGCAAAAATGTCAAGTTTGTTCTCATTGCAACCCTGTGGTCTCAATAGGCCCCAACTCGAGTTTTCAATCGTTATAGAAAAAGAGTAGACGTCCTTAAAGTTGAAAAAATCTACAAATGAATGTTCGAAAACTAGATCATATATTATTTGTGTAATAATTATTTTGAGTATTTTGCAAAACAAAAATGTGTACAAAAGATTGTGATCTAGATTATATATTCATTGTAATGCGTTCTTTGTTAAGCATATGCATATTGAAAAAATGAGGGATAGATAACATGTTATCAATATGATAAGTTTACGAATATGTTTATACCACGTTCAATTTGCTACGTAAGACACTTCTGCTAGAATGATGACTTATGAACTGCGAATACAATCAATATCGTATAACCAACGATAAATATACTCAAGTGTTCATTTTGTTTTAAATAACGAGGACAAATTCGCCGAAAATAAATGTACACGTACATTGGGTGTTGCAGGTTTGAACATGTGATGATCGATTGAATTAGGTGTTTCAAACATTGTCAAAGTGGTCACTTCCTATATCAGTAGAAATGCAACATTTGACCCAGTTGAAAGCGAAAAATGAGTTTTGAATGTATAACTGTATTTAATGTGGATGGGGAGAGTAACAAACATCACGCCAATTGCTGGTATTTGCTGCATGTGTATACAGTTTAGGTTATAAAAACGTCTATAGTAGCTTTAGCATGGTTTACCATTATTGATGTGCATGCTAGTATAACTAATATTAAACATATTACATTGCATTGTTACAACACGTATCACTAACACCAAATGATATTCCACGGTAGTTTGAAAGCAAATAACTACGTTGAATTGTAAAGACCAGTTTGAAATTATACTACACAAGAAAATAAAAGATATAAAATCACACAAAATTAAATCGGAGTATTTTGTTGCCATATTAATTTATATATACATGGATAGGTAGTCGTTAGAGAATCTTATGTCGGAATTCACGTTTCAAAATTGCAATGAAACTTTGAAATCAAGCGCACACTATCTTGTCCACTTTAGAATACACGTTAGTTTATTCCTTTATAACCAAAACATATTTTTTGCACCACTTTCCTATGTTAGTATTTGTCAATAACCCTAAATTTATGAACAGAATCATAAAATAAAGCAGAGAAAACGTATCTGGATCAGCAGAAGAGAAATCTTATAAGGGGCAGGGGATATATGTTTAACCAAATTTCGAGTTCCGAAAGGCCGCAAACAGTCAAATCTATTTCCTCAAAACAGAAAGTGACACAAGAAAGACTTTTTGTGTCAGTGTCATAACATAGTCAACATACATTGATAATACAACCAAAGACAAGGCTGGCTTCTTCACTTGTGAAACTATGGCCATTGATCTTTCCCCCCCCCCACCTTATTTTTAATGACAAATTGAGAAATTTGACCCATTTCATGGCATGCACAGTACATTCAAACAGAATGCAATCCTAGTTGCGGTCATAAATTGCAACCATGTGCTGTGCTTTTTTACCTAGAAAAGTGTCTTCCATTCGTTTAGATTTTTCACATTTTACCTTCAAAGTTCTGTTCTGTTTCTGCAGCGTAAAATATTGACTTCCGCCCAAAGTGAAAACCTCCTTTTTGAAGATTCAAAATTTACTTACTACGGAGCTGTCATTAGTTTCAATGTTTTTTTTTTCAAAAATGTTAAAACATTGTTTTTAAAACCTTAAATACACCTTATAAATACCTTATTGATTTTTAAAGACCATAGGTTACCCCTACCCTAAAGATATGTAATTTTCATGGAACCCCCCTTTCACTGATATATCCCCTGCCACATTAAGTTTTTTCATATATGCATGATAAAACAAAAAGCTTTTGTTATATTGAAATATAATGTTTAATGAATTAAATGCAACATTTCTTAACTGTATCCTGTGTTTTGTTCGTATTTTATAGTAGTTCCAAAATTTCACACAATTCAAGGGGAACAACCAGAACAGAAATAATCCAAAAAGTGTTCCTATTCAAAACAGTACACTTTATATAGAGAAGCACAAGTTATAGTAATATGTTTAAAATGATTATTGACAATATCAATCAGTCTTACAGATGTATATCCCCTTATGATTACATAATACATGCACCAAATATTGACATTCGTGGTCAATGCCGAGAGAAAGTACAGTCTCAAAAGTTATTTGATTTATAATTGTGCACCGATTACAAAAAAGACACTGGATAAAATACCCATACTTCATCTGTAGCAACACATACTCAGATTCATAGATCATGACCGAACACTAGCCCTTCCGTGTTTGAAAGCAAAACTGCAGCTTTATTGTAATCTGTTTGCACTGTCCACAAGGGACCTAAATCCTATGTCCATAATTATGCAAGTTTGACTCCTCTGTATTTGCATTTGTACTAATTGGTACAATAAAACAAACAATATCTGGACATCTGACTCTGCTGCACTCATTATGTAGATAAAAATGACCAGAATTTGCGAAAACAATGAAGTGGCCTTATTGTTTACATGTCTATAGTGTTGAGCAGATGTATCTCTAAAAACATCTTGGATAAAAAACCATTCAAAATGAGATCACTCCATAAGAAAGCACAGCACAGATATAAAAACAATCACGCTAGGAAAAACAAAGGTGCACTTTTAAAAAAGGAGCATTTCCAAAATATAACTGCAGTCATGAGCGCTGTGTAGGGAAACAAGTTCAAGATTATATTCCGTTGAATTCAGACCCTGACCTGAAAAGTGTCGTGCGATTGGGTCATTATGTGGCTAACGATGTCTTGAAATGCGTGTAACCGTTCTCGGGATCAACTCGTTCTCCCTTTTAAACTGCGACCACGGCAAACAGTACCACAGTCTGAAAGTCAAAGTGCTTCAATTGGAAACAGTGCAAATATATCTGACAATGACATATTTGTAAACAAGACACAGTTTGGAAATATGTTCAAGTGCATGGGTAATCACAGCTGTAATTAACCTAGCCTGGATTACAATATCACAGACAGAAAAGGACTGTGTGTGGATATTAAGGTGTCGTGCCACAACTGTGACTTTTGCTCAGATGAAATTCCATTATACACCAGCATTCCACAGAAGTATGGCAAGCCACTAGGAGTCCTGAATATCAGCTTGCTTCTTCCAGTGCTATGCTCAAAATTGGACATATCCGACGTACAGTTACTGCGGGCCTGCCGTAATATACAGGCTCCAGAAAAGAGGGGCATGCAGAGGAAGCTTATTACTGTTGCTGACCAAGTGGAAGACATGGGACGACAGCAACTAGTGAAAAAACAGGAATATGTGAGGCATATTTCAAACCTTGCTTGGTGTTCCGGTGAAACAGATGTGGAGTTTGATGTCGCATATACAAGGAGACCACAAGCTGGATGTGACACCGCGACTCAAGTGTTCGCATCTGTAATTGAGAAAACAGCATCTAATCACCTGCCTGTAGATCTAGACATTGCAAATAAACTTTGCAGCAAACCCAATACTCCGATTTAATTTTGTGTGATTTTATATCTTTTTTTTTTCTTGTGTTATATAATTTTAAACTGGTCTTTACAATTCAACGTAGTAATTTGCTTTCAAACTACCGTGGAATATCACATGGTGTTTGTGATACGTGTTGTAACAATGCAATGTAATATGTTTAATATGAGTAATTACTAGCATGCACATCAATAGTGGTAAACCATGCTTAAGCTAATATAGACGTTTTTATAACCTAAACTGTATACACATGCAGCAAATACCAGCAATTTACGTGATGTTTGTTACTCTCCCCAACCACTTTAAAAACAGTTATACATTCAGAACTCATTGTTCGCTTTCAACTGGGCCAAATGTTGCACTTCTACTGAAATAGGAAGTGACCACTTTGACAATATCCAAAACACCTAATTCAATCGATCATCACATGTTCAAACCTGCAACGCCCAATGTACGTGTACATTTATTTTTTGGCGAATTTGTCCTCGTTATTTAAAACAAAATGAACACTTGAGTATATTTATCGTTGGTTATACGATATTGATTGTATTCGCAGTTCATAAGTCATCATTCTAGCAGAAGTGTCTTACGTAGCAAATTAAACGTGGTATACACATATTCGTAAACTTATCATATTGATAACATGTTATCTTTCCCTCATTTGTTTTCAATATGCATATGTTTAACAAAGAACGCATTACAATGAATATTAAATCTAGATCACAATCTCTTGTACACATTTTTGTTTTGCAAAATACTCAAAATAATTATTACACAAATAATATATGATCTAGTTTTCGAACATGCATTTGTAGATTTTTTCAACGTTAAGGACGTCTCTTCTTTCTCTATAACGATTGAAAAACTCGAGTGGTGGCCTATTGAGACCACAGGGTTGCAATGAGAACAAACTTGACATTTTTGCGATTATATAATTTAGTGAACTTCTCGCATAAGCTGATTGTTCAGTGTTTCTAAGCTTCGCTAAAATTATTCACCAATTAGTACATGTAATATAATAATGTTTTGTAACTCGTATTGCGCGTTATCAAACAGTTTTGCTTTGAGCATGATTAACCTTTACAAACCTATTAACCAGTATGTGAGCATGTGCACATACGTATTCAAATAAGTAGTTTTTTTACATAAACCATTTTGCCCTCTTAAACTTGTGTCACTCGAACCTCGGATTGTTTTTTGCTGCCAGTGTAATGAAACTATCTAATCGTATTAACTAGCCTTTAACCTTGCGCAAATATGTATTTGTGTGCAGTTTCAACCACGTATAGCCCAAGTTTGGTGTAGATGCCTATGTTGCTTTTTAAAACACGACACTTTTGTTTTGTTAAGGCTATTTTGATATTGAAAGAAAAATTATTGATTATCAATACATTTGTGAACTTATCAAGCATGTAGATGGTCACTTATTTCTTAATTGGCTTCATTTAAGCCCCTCACTGGTGTAACGATAGAGGACGTTGGAAGCTACATTCAGCGATAACTAAAAAAGAAGATATGCGCGATCGATGAAACTTGGTTCTTGGATGTATGGACCATATGTCAATCAACACAGTTTTTTTAGTTTTGACGTCGGAGGTAGGACACAATTTATGATCGCTATTGAAACTATCAAATATAAAAAGTAAAATATTGATTCTGCGATACTAAGTAAAATAGTACTGCGATACTAAGTAAAATAGTAATCAAACTATTTTGCTGAAACTTGGTAAGAAGAAAGGTCATATATGGAATATGCATATTATTTCAGTTTTTTTCTGTCGTCGGTTACTGTTGTTGCACGTGATACCATCACTCAAATAATTGAAAATCTAAAATCTTGATCCAGGGATAACGAAACAATGATGATGCAACTTAGTATTTGGTAAGAGGGTAATATGAGGATTATGAACGTAGTTTAAGTTTCTGTTTCTCTCTCCGTCTTTCCATTCTTCCAATGAGTCTGGATCTGGCAATAACTCAAACGATGCTGTATGCTAATCGAATGCAGTATATGGCTAGATGGTCATTCGCAGAATATGAACGTGACATTTTTTGTCACAAAAAAAATTCGTTGTTGCTTTGGTAACATAATAAGGTAAAATTATTTACTTTATATTGCGACAACTATAAATTCAAATAAGTAATGTGCATACTTTTTGAGTTGTTTTGTCAGTTAACAATTATAATTGTCTTGGTTACCGAATTTAGTGAAAACTATAATCAGGATATTGCGACTCTCAAAAAGAAACTCAGTTAGGAGTCAGAGGCGTATCCAGATTTTCTTCAGAGGGGGGGTCTCAAATTGGGAGGCTGCGGAAGGGGTTTCCCATCCCGTCATTGATTTTTTTTTCAACGGCACCTTGAAATGATGCAATTTCCTGCTTTCTAATCAGCATTTTGCATGATCAAAATGCATGTAAAACAAACAAGAACTTGAGTTCAGACATTAAGTGTGACAGACACAAAGACAGACACACAGGTCTCAAACCACTAAAGTGGTGGGAGACATTATCTTTATCCATAATTTTTTTAACAGTGTAAGATGGGTGGACCTCCTATTTAATCTTGTTGGATATCCTACTAGGTCACCCTGTTAGATGGGTGGATATTCATCAAACTTGGTTGCAATCATTTTATGTATACCTTGATGAGTCTTTTGGCTCAAAAACTATCACCTTGTGTATCACTTCGAGTTTGGATATGAGACCAAATGGTGATTTAATAATTTAAAAAAAACAAATCCCCAGAATATACTTTGGTTGAATTGTTACATAAATAATTTGAAACTTAGATGAGTATCCTGCCATAATTTAAGGTAGTTAAAGAAAATTAATTAAACGGATGGGGACTGTTTACTCTGTTGACACACATCAGGTAGGGGACGGCAGTTTTATCTGTGAAAAATCTATTTCAACAGTTTTTCATATGCGGAGTTGTTGTTTTTTTTTAACAAATAGATTTTTGCATTTGTATCGCACATAACTTCAAACACTATAAATGCTATGGCGATTAAACTTGATGTCAATATAAATAACAATTCGGAACTATGCAAATTTCTTTTGTGTGGGCATTTTTTCCCAACATACCTTTAGGTTTGTGATACAAAATGTTTGGGAATTTGCGTTCTACACACTTTGTTGTAACTGTTGTAATCCAGTTAACCACTTCTTGACTCATTATAATCTAGTTTGTTTGTTTAACGATTAATTTTTGTTAAATAAATGTAAACATTTCACCAGTTCAATATACTTTCAAACAAAGACATATAAGTGTTCTAGTTTGTGTATTGGTTACACTTTCTTCTGCGTTATGGTCAACACAAAGTGTGTAAGTCAGAGCTTAGTTACTGGCCCTCTTAACCAATTGTCAAAACCAAACAACATCAAAAAGTGCAGTTATGTGACGTAGATGCATTGTTGTTTTGACACCAGGGCGAGCAGAACCATTTTCATCTGTATGTCCGTTTTGCACTAGTCGATGTGCACGTTGACTGTATGTTGCTAAACGCAAACAGTCATACAACTGAACTACATCTGAACGTACACTTTTGCCTTTTCCTCCCACTTCGAGGATTAAATGAAATCTAAAATTATGTACAATATACGAAACTGTAAAAGAGCGCTCTGCAAAATACCCCAGAAACAAAAATATTGAAATACAAGACCACCATCTTGTCATTTGCAAAACATAATCAGTCGTGCAGGCATCAAATCCAGAACCAAAGTGCCGACAATGTGACGACTTCAATGAAGTCAACAACTGCATGACAATATTGTGTAATTTTAGTATGTTTACAATTCTAAATTTCACACTTAATTTCAGCATTTCATCCACTCGACACACTTTTAAATGTAGAACTTAAAGCTGAAAAAATGTTGTTTGGGATAATCTCTTTTACGTCTTAATTAAGGTGTGTGCCCAAGAATGTAAATAAAAGAGTAATAGCGACACAAATAATGAAATAAGTGAAGACACACAAACCACACAATTTAGTTTCATTCGATACCATCGTATATTATTTAGTAAACACACATACATAAGAACACTATTTAGTTATGCATTGACTAATTATAATAACGACATTTTGCTCTTGCAGAGCCGTTTGAAACAATATGTTTGTCTAGAACTCTTGGTTATCTTCCATCAGTTCCTCAGTACTACTTATACGGAAATGATTTATTTCGATCTGTGTGGTCAGTCGAGTTCCTTTTTCACCAATCGTGCAAACCTGACATCTTCGGTCAGTGCAATTTTGTGACGGAGATACATTGCTGTTCTGATGACCTTCAGGAAGAGTAGTTACGTTCTCATAAATGTCTATTGTTCACGACTACGATATGCACGTCGATCGATGCATGATAGCTGTTAAAGGCGAACAGTAAAGATTAGACGCATACAACTGAATATTACCTTAACGGTTTCCTTTTCCTCATACTAAGCAACAATAGTAAAAAATAACACAAAACCACGCAATTAAAATATGCGAACAAAATTAATTAATTGATTTAACCGATTGCTTGACTGGGTATCTCGGCTCTTGAAGAGCACCATCCGAGAAGTTTGCATACAATGAACCCTACGATCATCATTACCAGAACAACCACTCCCATGACTGGCAGGATCGGTAAAGTAGGCATTTTCGTTCTTGCTTTATCTAAAATAAAATATAATTTTCAAAATGTTTATTTAAGTGAGATAAATAGCATCAACAATAAATGTATAATTATCCGTTTAATTTACTGTTAATCAATTGTTTGGCACTTAGACAAAAGTATGGTGCTATAATCCAGTTTCACAAGACTGTTAAGCATTTCAATGTTTATTGTTTAGCACTAAACTTCAGTGAGTTTTCAGGCAACGAGAATCACTGATTTACACAGCAAAAAAATGTGCAGAACTGCGACGCTTTACAATGAATTAGTTCGCTAATTGTTTATTCAAAGGATCTAGTTTAAAATCTTTAAACAGGCATTTTAAATTCGAATTTTATTTCGTACTCATTCTGGATTATTCAACATTATTGTATATATTATCACAGTTATAATATACAATCGCGTTTTTCATATAATTGAAATTTGTTAACTATGCAACTTCGATGTCATAATTGAATTTGTATCCGGTATATTTGCAAATAAACAATCAGTTTACTTATATCTTAGCCGAGCCTTTTTTATAATTTGCAAGAAAGAGATGTACAATACTTATTGAAATGTAATTCGAGTCGACTGATATCCGAACAAAGGCATTGGTAACACGTGCCAGAACAAACAGACCTGAACAAACTCGATGGCTGCAAGCTCATGCATAAAGAGGCTCTTTATAGAAATAGATGATACACAATGCTTACACACTTACATTTTAACAATCCATCATCCAAAGTTCTGTAAATAAATAGCACAAATGTTTTACATTTTATTGTCGGTGTATGAACGAATAAACTTTTGAATTAAACAAACACACAACAAAGATAATAATAGCAGCCGCTAATATGGGGATCCCGTAATGTGAATAGATCTTTTTTTAGTTAAGTATCAATGGATTTCCGCGACCCATACTAATTATGTAGAAACACCACGGAAGTTAAGTACGTTATTAAACGTTTTTTTGTAATTATTCCAAATTGATTTTAAACGATATAATTACAGCTTTATTAGGTTTGCTTTCTTGCAAGCTCATGCATATGTCATGCATAAAGAGGCTCTTTATAGAAATAGATGAAACACAATGCTTACACACTTACATTTTAACAATCCGTCATCAAAAATTATGTAAACAATTAACACAAATGTATACATTTTATTGTCGGTGTATGAACGACTTAACTTTTGAATAGACTGATCCCGGAAAAGCACGAGTTTAGAATAACCCACTAATCACCCCGGTACAAACGACGCTGGTCCATTAAATTAACCAAAGATAGCTTACTTTAAATAATAACGGTTAATACGGTGTGTGATTTTGAAGGATTATAAATGGGTCATGTTTATTTCTACCAGCAGATTAGTGGGTTTTTCCAAAAAGTTGCTTTTTCCGGGATACATATATTAAACAAACACACAACAAAGATATTAATAGCAGCCGCTAATATCGGGATCCCGTAATGTGAATAGATCTTTTTTTAGTTAAGTATCAATGGATTTCCGCGACCCATACTACTTATGTAGAAACACCACGGAAGTTAATAACGTTATTAACCGGTTTTTGTTTGTTATTATTCCAAATTGATTTTAAACAATATGATTACAGCTTTATTAGGTTTGCTTTCGGTATATAAATTGAAAAACTGATGAAAATCGAGTATTGTTAGTTAAGGCTTGTTCAGATTACAAAACGGCTTTGAAATCTGCAAAACGAAAATATAATATTGATCGTACAAAAAAACTTGAAACATATAGACGTACACATGCTAAACTATACTGGAATATGTTAAAAGATGCTTCACATGTAAAGGCCCCGAATAAACCATTGTCTTCTTTTGAAACTTATTTTTAAAGCAGTAAATAATCCAGATGATCACGTTTTCAATCCGGATGAAGATGTATTGTACTTCAATGAACGATTTGTTAATAATGAATTTCATGTTATGTTTGGTGAGCTCGACGTACCTATAAGCAATATCGAAACCACAACTACCATAAAGGAATTGAAGACAGGAAAAAGTGCAGGTCCAGATATGTTGTTAAATGAGTTTTTGATACATGGATTGGCCAGTTATTACCTTTTCTGAATATCTTATTTAATACTATTTTTAATACAGGTCATTTTCCTGAATCTTGGTTGGAAGGATATATTATACCGTTGCATAAAAAGGGTGTTTTTAATAACCCAGAAAACTACAGAGGGATTACGCTGTTAAGTACTATTGGAAAATTATTTACCAGAATCTTAAACAATCGTTTAACTAAGTGGGCAGATCAATACAATGTTTTTATGCATAAGCAGGTTTTCGTAGCGGTATGAATACTGCAAATAATATTTTTGTTTTACATGGCTTAATTACGCATGTTATTAATACTGGAAAGAAGTTATACTCTTGTTTTATAGATTTTAGTAAGCGTTTGATTATGTAGAAAGAAATAGTTTATGGTATAAATTGATAAAAATTGGTGTTAGAGGTAAAATACTAACTGTAATTAGAAGTATGTATAGTGGTATTTAATCTCGTGTGAAATATAGCAATAAACTTAGTAATGTGTTTACATGTATGCTTGGTGTTAGACAAGGTAAATGCCTATCAACTTTCCCCTTCTCTATGTTCTTGAATGATATTGAAGAGTATTTGATTTTGAACAATTTTGACGGAATAGATACTTACATGACCAAATTATTTCTTCTATTATACGCTGATGATTTTGTTGTTTTTTCTGATACAGCAGATGGATTACAAAAAGGTATGGATTTACTTCAAGAATATTGTAACAGATGCAAACTTAAAATAAATGTTTAGAAAACTAAAGTCATGGTGTTTAGAAAAGCTGGAATTTTGCCAAGAAATTTGAAGATTGTTTTTAATAATGAAAATATTGAAATTGTTAAGTCTCTCTCCTACCTTGGTTTTGTATTTCCTCAAGGTGGGTCTTTTAGCGAAACTCGAGTACGTTAGCTAGTAAAGTATAGAAGGCAATTTTCAAATTAGACAGATATTTATTGAATTGCACTGATGTGTCTGTACTTCATAGATTAGAGTTGTTTGATAAACGTGTTGTACCTATTCTATGTTATTCATGTGAAGTTTGGCGTATTTATAACGATGTTAATATTGAGAGAGTACATACTCTATATTGTAAACGAATTTTAAGAGTTAAACGTTCCACACAAAATGATTTTGTATATGGTATTTTAGGTAGATTTAGTTTAGAAGATCAAAGATATATTATAATTGTTAGATTTTGGTTAAAATGTTAATAAGCAATGACAACAAATAAACTCGAGTAGTATATAATATGTTAAAAGCTGATGCAGATATATACCCTGATAAAACATCTTGGGTTACATTAATCCGAGATTTACTGTCCTAAATGGGCTTCTACGAAGTATGGCTTGCCCAAGGAGTTGGTGATATTGATGTGTTAATGTATGATTTTAAGCAATGTCTTCATGATAGTTATATCCAGTTATGGCACCATTGTCTGTGTAACTCGACCAGAGCAACGTTTTTTTCGGGAGGTAGTCGACTTCGATTTTCAAACGTTTCTTAAGTGCATAAATGCCCAAAAGTTCAGGATTGAATTCACTATGTTAATTGTTTCTTCTCATAATCTTCAAGTTGAGTCTGGAAGGTGGCATAGACCAACAAGTATCCCATTAGAAGATAGAAAATGTACTGTTTGTGATAAGCTTGAAGACGAGTTTCACTTTATTTTAGAATGTCCTTACATCATGATTTACGCAAACAATACATGAAAAAGTATTTTTGGTGTAGACCTAGTATGTTTACATGAAAGCAGCTGTTTGAAAGCAAAAATGAAATATTACTGCGGCGTCTAAGCATGTTTATATTTAAATTTTTCGAAATCAGAGAATCTGTAAATGATGCATAATTTGTAAAAGACACCCGGTGTCTTTTTTGATAGTGCAACGCACACTATTAGTATTATTATACGTTCAATTGTATTGAGCATCTTTGATAATTTAGAAAAGCATTTTAATCATAATCATATGACTGTGTATATTACAGTTGTGTCTTTTTTTTAATATGCCCTCTAGTTGCATTTCGATAAACATATTCATTGAATGTTTTGTAAATTTTGTATTCCGTATAAAATTACGACAGAGAAGACTCATTGTATATAGTCATATGTGTGCATTTGTATTTCGTCTCTACCGATAGGTATTGTAAAAATGCTATTTGTTCTTGTATATTGCGTCCCTACTGACATCTACGAGACACATGATTGTCATATGTAACTATCATATGCGTATCTTTTGGGCAACATTAAAACAAATCATTGAATTATCAACATTATTTTGTTTTTGAAAGTTACGATTATAAATGATAAATGTATAAAGATTCGGATATATACGAGATGCAAATCATTGTAAAGTAAAATAAATTATGTGGTATGTGTATATGGCCTTTGTATATATTTTGTATTGACATAAATTAAACGAACAGAGATATAGGGCCCACAAGACAAAAGAAATGTATAATTATATACACCTCCACATATTTGCGTTTTGTCCGATAACCCCCCCCCCTTTTTCCTCTGCTCGTATTATTAATCGGCATCTTTTTTTAATTAGTCAACACAACTCATTCCTATAAATGTATTGGTACTTGATTTATTTCAACACAACGTTTAAATTTTCATTGTGTCATTGACCTGCTATTACTGTTTATGTACATATTTGTATGTTCACATGGGCCTATGGCCTATTGATTCTGAAATAAAATCTTCTACATTACTTTTTAAACGATACTAAAGTTAAAAATGATTATCTCTAAACGTAGTTCTTCTTGAATGCTTTGAGCTTTAATGAGTACATACGTACAGCTCAAAGTTCTTCCTCGTAAAAGCAAAATAAAATGTAAACAATATGCCTCACAAATGTCTATAAAGTCGATTTCAATCAACCGAATACATCGTAACAAACACAAAACCTGTAACAATCAGCATCGATTTGCGTGTGTTTTTTTTGTGGAGAAATGCTCACAACACAAAAATGATAAAAAAACGTTATCCAGTCTAACGCGGAAGTTTTTAATTAACGATTCAATCTATCACACGGAGGTTTCGGACATAGTCGATTTACCACTATTGGTTGATTAGACACGAGATCATTCATGCGGAGGATTCCGGAGATAGTATATTTTAAGCATATTTTCAATTTCGGAATACTCGGCGTTGTCCATTGCAAAAACGTACACATTTTCATAAACTGTTGACATGTTTGAAACTTGGACTAATATCATTATTCTGCGAGCACACCATATCACTTAAATTTGTTTTAATGTGCGCATTACGAATATATTAATGATCTGTTTGTGTTTTTTATGCCATAAAATAGTCTATTTTGCTATATTATCGAGTAATATGCCGCTTGTATTTCAGGCGGCGAGTTTACATGACAAAAAGCCTTTAGGATTTTTAACTCCCAGCGATCCGGAAGGTCATTATCTGGGAGTCGAATTATTGCAACTATCTCTCAAAGGTATTACTTACTCACCGGTATGGAGATATCCTTGCATCACAAACGACATTTAATTTTCTCTGGTATTTGTTTACATTCCTATTTCTTTTCATACTTGCGATAGCATGTTGTTCTTCTCATTTAGTGTTATTTTTTAAAACAAAACTTGACTAAAATACAAACTGGTATTTTTATAATCTTAGGGCCGTAGTTTCTGTTTCGCTAGATATGCATCAAATACAGCCTACTTTCCAATCGTGATACATCGACTAACTCCTGAATCCTCAGTAAGATAGATTTATAGATTTATGTAATACATCTACTGCTGATCAAGAGTGCCTACTCTCATGTTAAACTATTGAACGGTGACAAAGCAATGATAATGCGTTAAACCGAAATCTACGTTCGTATACTGTTCGCTTATAACTAACATTCGATTATAACATTACTTTAAATTATGCAATTGCAAATATCTAAACTGTCATTAACATGCAGTTTCAAACGTATAAATATCGGTATTGAGAAAACAATTGATTTATTCGTAACAAGATTTTATGAAATGGATTTTTATTTCGGGATACAACATTTAATATAATTTACAGGCAAGAATTAGTCATGTATACACAAGACATAGTCATTTACATGAATCTAATATTCACTAACATTCCTTTCCGTAGAATTGAACTGGGATATGTAAAATAAGTAATAATCTAAAACAAGGTTTCCCTTTATAAGGCTCCATGCTTCGTTCTGTATTGTTTCACATATTTATCAATTACATATCCGTGTTATACACAACTGTAATCTGTATAATTTCGTAGAGGATGATAAAAAAAGGAAAGGCGCGAAAAAGCCTTGAAACTTGACTGTTGTAATGGGATAGTCGATTCAAGTAAATTATATTTACAACGTTGGTGCAAAAATATAACAAACTCATAAGCTCTATTGAGTTTTTGAAACCGACTTAACACAGCGAATATTTAATATCTATTGCAGCCCTTCTGGGGAAATTATGAGTATGTAACAATTTAACGACGTTCAGAACCAACCATTATGTATTTGTTTAAAACAATTTAGTACCTATAAGTAAAAATTGGCGGGAAACCTTTGCCAACACATCGCTGGAATGTGTATGACGTATATAAATTTCACAGTTAAATACATGTTTTTTTGGCGAATATGCAAATGCTGTGATAGCAGAATGAAAATATGTGACTGTATAACAATAATACAAAACGCGTTCCTTTGTTTCACTAGAGTCTTGGAAGCCTTAGAGTTTTGAAAAATACCAAAATTTAGGTCATGTTTATTTACCTTGTTTATCATTATCTGTTTTATTGTATAAAGCATATGATCTTCATACTAAGCACAATACCTTTATCGTCTAATGTTTACCGTGTTTATTTTTAATATCATCTATATATGATTAAACAACATAAACCGTGACGAGTCGTTTTGAATGCGAAGTAAATGTTGAACATCAATAACATTATCATAATTGTTACTTGCTTGAGTGACGTGGTGGTACCGTATCGATTAATCGGTGGCCACTATTATAATGCGCGCCGCATGCCAATGACACGGGTGCCAATGAAACAGCACATCGTAAGGAATTGAATTTCACTTCGATTAATATTCTTATTTTGATATCCGTAATTAAAATTTTCAAAAGTTTTTGGTTAAAGTGACCATAATTCAGTGCATCCATATATTTTTTATTGATATTTTATGTAATGTTTATTTCAACTTAATATCGTAAATCGACACAAATTAATGGTATCTACTCTTTAATATTCCATTTGATCTCTTTTTGAATTGAAACACTATATTTCCATTATTTGAAGATATTAAGTATTACCATTCATAAAAATGTCGTAAATATTTTAAAATGCGCATGTATCGATACGGAATTATCGACAATGCCTATTTAATACTATGTGATGAAATTGACACTCGTATTACGTATATTCATTTACAATGTACAGTATGACATCATGAATACTTCATATCTTTCTGTATGATGAATAGGTAATATTAAATGAAACGAAAATGTATTTCTCTTTATTTACGTGTCATAAAATCAAGCTGAAAGAACTAAATAATGAAAGCTGTGTCAAATTCAAAATACAGACAAACACTTAAACAAACTGTTCACTTGCACAAATAAGGTGATTTTTTTCCACACCAATGCTGAAAAAATACATTTGTCTTAAATGGTGTTGCGCGAATTCGGTGAATTGTTTATCATTTATATATTTTAAACTTTATAAATCAAATAAATAATATGTACACACACTTAAAACATGGGATAAAAGTTTTTTTTTTGTTAATTGGCTGAATAAGCAAAACATGTATTTGGCCACATACTTAACTTCTTATACAAAATATGATAAAATATATCAGTCAAATGCAACACCACTTAGTTAACATTAAATTACGCATACATTAATGTTATTAGCATGAATATACATATTATGACATATCGACATATCGAATACCATCTCGTCTTTAGGCATGAGAAAACTTATTATTCTCTTTTCTCCAAATATTTGGAAATTATCAGCATTAGCACAGTAGAAACAGCAGTGGCATTATAATCATTCAAATCACCATTATCATTATAAGAAGTAACCGAAATTCTTTTTTTATAAATAACAAACGGCATAAAATAGATCGACATAAAAATACTAGGTGACAGTTGTTCATATCCTCTCGACCTTCCGAATGAATAAACATCAGCGTCATATATTGATGTCTGAGCTTCTCGCGGAAGCGGGCTTGCCTGTACGCATACAAGTTCTGAATTCGAAACCCGGGACTGGCACACTGTTTAATAGAATTTTTCTATTTCTCTTATAAAGATATTAAACTTTTTCAGATAATAAAGTTGTGTTGTTAAATGTATATATTGAATGACATTTTTTCACAATAAGAACATTTGTAAACAAGCTCTTTTACGTCAGTAACCGTATACGAATAATCGATATTATCCAGGTAGACATGTGATGCTATACAAA
Source organism: Dreissena polymorpha (assembly GCF_020536995.1). Classification (NCBI taxonomy): domain Eukaryota; kingdom Metazoa; phylum Mollusca; class Bivalvia; order Myida; family Dreissenidae; genus Dreissena; species Dreissena polymorpha. The sequence goes on along the minus strand of NC_068363.1, from coordinate 55,389,646 downwards.
CAGAAGATTCATGCTGACAAGCTTTATCAATTGTTTTAAAAATTTAACATTAAGCGTTACATTTAGACATTGTATCCTGAACAAAAACTATTAGATTTGTGTTTTCATCGATGTATAGGCAGTTTGTAGTATATTGTTATGTATGTATATGAAATTCATTTATATTACATGTACTTGGAAACAAACAAAGAGCTTGTCTGACAAATTTTTCATTTGTCATTATAAACGGCTGTAAATATTTTCACCTTGCTAGGCAACATCAGCGGTTATTGGTTTGTTCAAGTGTTTTTTGTGAAATGAACTCTAACATAATGGAACACAATGACGTCAACGCATTCGTTAATTATTTGTACACTTTTCTAGAATGGTTATCTATCAAACATGTATTGATACACAACTAGGTCACACTGCTCTAAGAGCACTGAACTCATAATTGCGATTCAGGAAATACCTTTTCACTTTTGTTATGTTGAGTGGCTGTTAAACACATTCTCGCTATATCTAATAATCAAGAGTTTACAAACGTCTCGCGGAAATTCGCTGGCCATTTCTTGAAGTTATTGTTATGTAATAATTAAATAAATTAATGTTTATGCCACAATCAAGTGTACGTGTGTTTGTCTTCTTTGAAAATTAAATATATGTGGGACGCTATTGTAATTTCTTTTCCATTATTTGTGTTTTTATTTTAAAGGCATTTGTATCACATTACCTGATCAAGCTGTATTGGAGAGTGCTTATGGTTGGTATAAACTTGTTGTAACCTCAGATGAAAAAGTGTCATGCCCGTTTTGATGTGTTCTTCTGCATACTGGTGTTCAGTTTTGAATTATCTTCTAGATCATAACTACAGCGAGATGTATAATTTCAGCATTTTGGTATCTTCAGTGAAAGAGAATACTGATCAAGCTCAAGGTTCAAGCGCTGAGAATGCTGATATGGCCAGCATGAAGTGCGTGGTAAAAGAGATAAAACTCATGCTCTCTTGTTTTGGGAGTTATTTCCCTTTGTTATTTTTAATACTTTAATTTTTGCCGGAACTTATTTTGAAAATAAAAAGAAGTATAGACTACAAACATTATTGGTAGATTGCTCCCATTGGGTGGAAAAGAATACAATACAATTCAAAAGAACGACACATATATCTGCCACAGTTAGAAAAATGCGAATATAAGAAACTAAAGATATACTTAATTTGATTTTTCTGCTATTTAAGGGTCTTGGAATTCTATTAGTTTGGGAGACTTTATATAAATCTCATCTTAAACATGCCTTCTATGCAAATTTATGAGCCATTGCAACTGACAATTTTATTTTACTATGTATTGCGCATGAACACTTATTGCAATGTTATGGAATGATCTACTTAACTGAATCCAAACACTTGTGTTATCAAGCACGCATTCCATTGTCCGCTAAATCGATTCTGTTTGCATGTAAATGTTTTGTATTTGTTGATAGCAACAAGCATCACATTTTAATATTACGGACGAGTTCGATTATTCGAATTATATTTGTATAACTCGATAGAACCACATTTAACAATTTTTGATAAATAGGTTAATGAACAACAGTAGGCATTTCCCATAAATAAAATATATAAACGTTAATTACAACCATGGTAATAATAGTTTCATCGTTTTCCTGAGCAGTTTGAATATAAATACTTATTGCACGTTCGGTTAATGGTATCCAACTTGTATAAATAACACATTAATCCTCAGTCGTTTTAACATAATACATATGAATCATTTACTGTTCAGTTAATCGTCCTATAAAAGCAGAACATGTGATACAATTGGTTTGGGCCATTACACTAAATATGAAAAGATACACAGGCCAGCAATTGTGTTGACTTGAATGCTATTTTAATTTAAACCCTGTAGAATTGATAGCAATCTCCACGCCGGGCTGTCGTTGCTTGCTCTCATATACAAGCTCTGCTATTACAAGAAAATCCTGCCAGATTTGGTAGGATTTTTTTGTTGAAGTATTCTTTTATGAAAAGTAGAATCATTTTCTTTTATATTTTGAAAATAGCATATCCATTTAGGTTCATAATAAAAAATAAATTACTTTAATTTTAAAAAAAAGTTAAAATAACAACGGAAACATTATTGAACCACGTTGCTCGGGTTTCATAACGTGGTTTGTTATGAATGCAGGGATTTGATCCAGCTATGCTGGTTCCAGTCAATCTCTGCGCGGAGGTTGAATTGATAGCGTAAGGTCTTATTTTCCTTTGGCGTAAACACAGTTTTAGTGTCCGCTTTCTAAGCCGAGAAGAAAGAGTGTATTCGCCGTCTCAGTCAAATTATCAGGTATATGTGTAGATGATATCACAGTGCTTTCGGAATTTAATTACACGAATATTATATCATTTGAATATGAGTCGTGCTCTGTGAAAATGACGTTAAATGAAGGTACGTTAAGTGTCGTCCCATATTAGCCTGTGCAGTCCATACGGGCTAATCAGGGACGACACTTTCCGCCTTAACTGGATTTTTGCTTAGAAGAGACTTTCCGTAAACGAAAAATAGTTAAAATTCCATAAAAGCGAAAAGTGTCGTCCCAGATAAGCCTGTGCGGACTGCACAGGCTAATCTGGAACGACACTTTACCCACATGCATTAAACTCCCTTTTCATAGAGCACGGCCCATATATTTGTTGTTTTTTTGTTTTCGATAGCGTGATTCTGAGTCATCGGGTTTCAATCTGTTATATTATTGAATTGATGTTGTGGATAACATGTTTACAATTTAGTTTATTTAAAAATTATATTACATTGGTCCATGTTTGAAACGGTCAAATATTGGCAACTAGTTTTGCATAATACCTTTTGTCTTTTTTCAATGCAATTTATAATAAAATACTATAGAACCAAAGTTGTGTTGTGCCTGACGGGCATTACTATGGCTTTCAAAACAATTAGAATATAGTGTGCCTTTTGAGAGCTTAATTACGAATTCATAGGCGAAACATAAATCATACCTTTTGACACTTTTGTTTAAAAAATAATATACGCGTTTACGGGACAATCATGAAGTAATAAAGTCTACTGAGACCAAACAGTGCGAATGATTCTTGAATGTATTGAAATGCTTGCGACGCCAATACTGAAAGTCTAGAACCGTACCCTTTCATTCGTTATAATTTATTTATTCTAAAGTCTAAACATAACAAAATCGTTGAGATACCGGTATACGGGTAATTCATATAATGGAGTAGTAGGTACCGTAATTACTCTTCGAGCGCACTTAAAACTTTGTTTTCGTTTCGGCACATTTAGATATATACTATACGTACTTCATCAATGTTTGGGCATCCCCATGTCACTTGCCGACCTGCCAACGCGTGTTTGTAAATACCACTTATTTAATTGTTTCAATAACTGAACGATAATGAAGGCGTACGCATTGCGTTTATAAAAATGATTTTGTTTCCAGAAATTATTATTATGATTTGTTCGTTTCAGGTTGTGAAGATTTCATTTTATTTTCATTAATTGACAAGCGCAGCGCTATGCCTAATTCTGAACGTCATAATAAGCGAGGAAGAGCGTCAAGGGAACCTAGACAAACTATTGATAGAAGCTCAGGGTCGTGAACACAGTCTGCGACCAGAACAACACATAAAGATAGCCCAATCGAGGTAAACATGAAAGCAGGTCAGGAGTATAGCGACTATGGTGGAGGGGCTCAGAGGACACCCATTTCTCTTAAAATAGCTATACTCGAACAAGGATTAAATATCTCGTGGTCTAGCTCTTGTTGAGTTCTTTGCTATAATAACGATTTAGTATAGGTCCATCCGCACAAGATAAGGTCAAAACCAACCATCGGCGTCGTCAAGGTGATCAAACTACGGTCTTTTTCGAAACTGCTGCGACCTTGGTGTTAGCACTACGTTGTGTTTTCGTGTATTGTGCCATCAAGGCGGTCAAAACATATTTAAGCCAGCACACAGTACGAACGCAGAGCTTCGGTTTTTACTTTTAACATGTCCAAAGTAGTCACCGTAAGTCCGTCAACTTCGGCGTTCTTGGCGTATGGGCGCTGTCTTCTTGCGTTCTCAAAACCATGTAACGGCTTCCTAGTTCTTATGCGATCATACGTGGTACCGGGTCGCCGGATGAACGCAGTAAGACGCAAGTCTAGACTATTAAAGCCTTGGTCGGCGTACTCACGTCGTCCTGGCCAGACCGCCGTAAGATGGCTCCGATGTTGCCATAAACACAGCAACAGATCGATGTAAATGGGCCTTGCTCTGTGAAAAGGGGGTTTAATGAATGTGCGAAAAGTGACGTCCAAGATAAGACTATGTTGACCCCACAAGGGTGACACTTTCTGCCTAAACTGGATTCTTGCTAAGAAGAGACTCTCTGTAAACGAACACTATCATAAAAGCGGACTGCACAGGCTAATCTGGGACGACACTTTACGACATGCATAAAACGCCCTTTCGCAGAGCACAACTCAAATGCAAAAAACGTGATGCATACCATAGTCGCATTGGAAACGAAAAAGTATCTGTTCATAGACGCCAGGAGTCTTAACGGCGACCCTTCTTCATTTATTACGACGCTGTCAAGTTTTGATCATCGCACTGTCTTAGTGCAAGCTTTAAGTCCCAGAAGACACATCAAGAGACGCAATGCCATTTCCGATGATCGCTGTGTTCGAAGCAAGACCTCGGCGCGATAGTTGATAGTATCTTGATTTCTCACAGATAAGACACATTAATGTTTTTAGAACGACTATCTTAGTTTTCCAAAAAGTGACTTCTTTGGTTGTAGAAAAGACGCCTGTCCTTGGCACGGGGTTATACTTTTTATTACATGACGAGAACACTGCGTAGATTGGATAAAATTAAACCAGCGCGATGATTTCTGGTATGACGATTTATTACAGAGCAAATCAAATCAGTGGTTATGCTAAGACTATTCGCGTTTTTCATAAGCTGACTGTTTTGGGCGTTGAAAGAAACCCAGTCCGGTTAACAAGTTTGGTGCCAGTAAGCTATACATAACGCCGTTAGCATGCATATAAGGCTCTACGAACCCCTTTGTCTCCTTAATATAGTAACAAACTAAAGGACATATTAAATCATATGCGCATGGAAATTATGCATACAAAACTAACATTATACATGTGTTTATTCTACATCCACCAAAACAAAAGATTGTAGTCCATTCTTCAGGCAACATAAATCATTGGTATTAGGGAGAGGACAGGTAACTCACGAAACCTGATTTATGAAAGCGAGATAACTCGATTTTGATCTTTAATATAAGCAAATGAGTAGATCTCAATGTTTGCTTTCTTTTCTCATTTTAATTTTCTATATACGACATGTTTAATAAATGTTTTACAAAGAACTTGTCTGTTCGTACTTATACTATTAAAACATCAAGCTTGCGTTACTTTATTTTTTACACATATTTATAACACATACCTTTCGCGATGACTGTGTAGCTCGTTCTTATAAATAAAACATATTGTCCCATTCGAATCGCACTTCTTCAGTGAACGACTCTGCCAGAGAACTCGCATTTGTCCAGCAACCTTATGAATATTAAAATATTATTTAAGATGATAAGAAACATACCGTTTTAGAGGAATGCTTTGTTTAAACGGACATCCCTTGTGTTGAATTCAACTGTATCTATGTATTTACATGTTAAAGAACCCTTTTTAAACATTTTACTTTTTGAAACGTTTTCGTCGAAAATGCCTATATCATTGTCACATGTATGCTTGTTAAATCTTTAAATATGAACAACAAGACCCTGGTAAAATGAATTTGAAGTGGAAAACATGGTTCCAGTCTCTGAAGATATACAGAAAACAGTTGTGGTACCTAGTTTACGTAATGAACACGGAATGCATATTCATACAACACGTGAAGACCATTTTATGAAGAATCTATCCTTACCGTCGCAGTCAAGTATTCATACATGTACGTGTAATTTACCGACAATAAAATATTTAAGTGTTGCAAAATTCCTTTGGTATTGCAAATACCCTTATCTTTCCGTGCAGCTCTTTTTATGCTTTTGTGAAATGCACGCGGAAGTTATCGATACATTTCAATCGATTGCTGATTGTTTGAAGTTCCTGTTAATAAATACAAACAAAGCGTTATATAATTACATAGTTTGAAATAAAAACTGGAAAACCACTGCGTCATACCTATATTCGTCGTTCAATCTAATAATATCGTTCACCATGTTAAGGCGCATACTGTATATAGCGTTAGTAAATCTTCCCACAAGACACACGCTCTACGTTTGTTGAATCGCCACAAACAGACTCTATATTAATTGGTGAAACACTACGTTTGTTGACCCCGTTGACTAATTGTTGCAATAGGTGATCTATTTTTAAACTACAAAACACGTGAAATGATATTAAAATCCCTATCCAAACATAGAGCCATGCTATTGTTTGCTGGCTAATTTTGACATATAAAATCTTGATATATATTTAGCTTGCCCTACCAGCTTTAAATGTGTCTTTGGCAAATTTACGTAACGAGAAAATAATGTGCTCATTTTTCTTGAGCATATATATTTACGGCACCCCGAACGGTCCATGAGTATGTTCATAAAACTGCGATAATTTGGTCAAAATTAAACAAGATACCGGTTCTAATACGCACCCTACAAAAGCCATTGTATATGTTTACGTGTGTTTTAAATAAATCACAATATATAATAACAAAATGCTACTTTTTATAATTTTCAAAATAACACAATAAACAACCAAAACCAAGTATCGTAATGAAATGTAAAGCACATTAAAAAATATATTTTTGCGTAAATAGCTTTAAAAATGAATATTAGTAATTCGGAAATTAAAATACCCTACGATTCGGTAAGCATTAACTTTGAATTGTGTCCAAAAAATTGGTTTCCCATCAACACAGCAATTTGTTTTATACACATGACACGTACCGAAACTGCCATTTATGATTCACGGGTTTTGTTATCAGCAAAGACGAAGTAATTTATCGATCGATCGACACTTCATTGGCGCTATTCTAATATATATTATACAGTCAATAATACTACAGAATGGGGATTGTGAATTTAATCAGAGTCGGTGCGCCTAATAGATAAACTAGGTTACAGTATGTCAGGTCTGCAATTGCTACACTCTCTTAATAAATCAACACTGTTTATTTGAAGACACATTTTCCCGTATGGGCATCAGTCATGACTTTATGTTTGAGTGTTTCTTTGTACGTGTGGTTGGATATACATTGTTGTGTTTTACAAATTCAGCGTTTTGCTAAATGTTGGAGACTATATGATGAGATCTCAACAGTTGCCTGTATACATTCAAATGGAGAGTAGCCTTAAAAAAGATGGCCGTAAAACAGTGAACGACGATTCGCCTCAATCACTTTCTTACAAATCGCATAATCCATCTTTATTTTGTTTACATAAATAATGCTGGGGATGGAAAAGCTATGGTTATGAGGGTTTCTACGCAAACAATGATGAGTTTTTGTGTGAGCTGAAGTTATTGTTTATTCATTGAATTATTAAGAAAATATTTTAGTTTATTGTGACCATTATCATGTAATTGGTAAACATCCTGACAATAAAAAATACTAATTATAATGTTAACAAAACACACTGCCGCACTGTTGTGGTTTCTATATATTATATATAACGTGACTGTACACAATACTCGATTTTATTTACTGAAATTCATTTAATGTAGAATGGATATTAAATATCATCGCGTTATGCTGTACGTGCTTTTAAAGCTCATTCCACAACTTTCCAGTTAACATGTGTCCTTGGAAAATGATGTTTCATTATTTGAGAAGGAGAAACTAACGTATTCCTCTGAAATTGATATTATTAAAGTGACTCTGTTTAAAAGACTGAATTACAGTGTGTACGAATTTCTTTTGTTTTTCTGAAACGATAGAAACAAGACCAATTGGAAAAGATTTGTATTAGTTACAATTGGCTGGCCCTCAATCGCGAGTGATGATAGTATAAAACACTATTTACTTAATGGTTACAATTCCCGGTACTTTTTACACGTGTTAATCCGTTATAACAAAATCTTTTTTATTTAAAGAAAAAACATGGTGGAAACGTCCGACCGCAGAGGAAATAGATTATATGTGTTGGTTGAATGGTACTATAACAAATCGCGTTTATATGCAACAATACATATCAATTACTATTATTCTAGCTATATTGTATTTGAAATAATTATGACAATCAGAGCTGCTTCTTCCATTTTTGCCATTTTCATTCCGTACGAAATTACCGACTTATACGTTTTACATTATGAGTTATTCAATAGAATCTTTTTTTATTTTATTGTATGTACACTACAAAGTGTGTATAACAGGACGTATGAGCCCCTGGCGACCAATGATAGCCTGGCTCTTTAAAGTCCTTCATAATTCGCTGTTATCATATGTTATGTCTTCCAAGATTACACTTCTTATTACAAAGCAGTTAACAAGACTCGTGTTCAAAAACTTCCCGGAAACACTCTGCGTAGGGAGAACGAATGTGCATCGTAAAAACTATGGAAACCCACGTAGTTCTTGGAAAGAAGTTTATCATTCGACTAACTCGTTTTCAAACTAATTTGTTATAAATTTGCCTGCTCGTGAATCTTTTTTTCTTGCACAATGAAAACAACAATATACGAGGAATAAAAACTGAATTTCTAGTAGCAAATGTAGGAATGCTTTCATGTTATACAACTCCGGGTACACTATGAGATAATTATTCAAATCGAAACAATAGATAGAATCAGGTTATACAATCATACAGTTACACAGAGAGACAATATATTCAGACTTATATAAAAGAAAATCGTCTTCATACTGAAATATACACACAATGTTCTGTTACGTTAACAAGTTTCAACAAAATAACATAACATAACAGTAAATAGTATTTTAAGACTACACAAAGAAAAACAAAAGAAACAAAATCAATAACAAGTAGTTTCATTAAAGAAGATACTGATATTTACTGAAAAGTATTCTTTAGAATCACATATCTTATAACAAAGCTTCTTTGATATATTTACATACATTATAAATTTCTGATTTTTCTCATGCAACTTGTAACTTATGGAATTTATATATGATTGGAGTATATAAAATACAAGCTAAGATATTTTTTCTTGGCCCAGTGTAGCAGCGGCATATAAATATAAAATGCTACTAGTCTTCTATATAAGAGTAATTACAACATTTACAAAACGTTTGTTTCGTGGAATGTTATTCTGAGCTTATCTGCCAGTTAGGATTCTCAAAGGGTATGAGTAGACTCTTAATATTTCAAAAAATAAGCGCAGGCGATGAGGAAGTAAGTCTTAATATTCTTCATATTGCAACTTTGTAAATTTCTAATATAAAACTATTAGACATTTCACCATAGCAATCCAGTTTGAAGTTGGCGATAAGTCTACAATTGAATTCGCTAAGCAAACTATTAACTTGCACAATGTTTAGATTTTCAAATACGTAACCAAAAATTCAAAATTATTAAACATGTTCTTGACATTTGAGACCCAAATTGTATAATCTTTAAAACAGTCATGTAAAGCTTTGTTTACGCATATGGCATTATGCTATTTTAATTGTTAAGAATTTTATAATTTTAACAAATCTGTTAACCCACAATGGGTATCCACCCAATTCTCCATAAACAGCAACATTTTAACCTGTATTAATCGTTTGATGTTTTCAAACGAATGCTTTCAATATCATCTGACTTTGTGAACCTCCATACTTCGGAAGCATCATTTAATATAGAAGTTACAAAACAGTAAAACAATTGACAACATATTTTTGTTTCGTGTCAATATCATTGCATTTAAGCAATAATGTATTCAAATAAATGTTCTTGGTTTATTTAATTATCCTTTTTAAGGCAACACCGTTCCTAAGTAATAAAAGTTATCAACCATTTCGATTAAATAAATATTTTATGTCCATTTTTCGTTTGCCTTCTACCCCACACCTCTAAGAGTTGCAAAACAAATATAACTTGTCTTAATGTTCTACAGCAGGTGATTGCCTAAAAAAGCCATGCCATCAGCAAATAATTGAAACAATTAACACATTAACATCTATATTGAAAACAGAGATAAGTTTATCGTGTAAGTAAAGTTCAACAGCAAATTAAGAAAACAAAATCTGCAACATTACCTCCCCTTGCCTCAGTGCAACAGCATAACTCGAATAATCTGAATACGATGAACAAGATTTAAAACGTGACTTAAAATGTGGCCACATATCATTCACTTGTCGCAACAATTTACCATTTATACCGGGCTTAATCATGTTCATCCATAATGCATTGCGGTATAAACAATAAAATAATTTCAACATACAAACGTTCATTGTCGTTTTAATAATTAAGCACGATATACTTCAATACAAAAACACATCAACAGTTGAATAACCTTTCCTAAATTCGAACTGCGCAATCGAAATAACAGTGTTTTCATTGCAAAGCGTGTACATGCGCTTGTTAAATTTTTATGTAAAGGGATTTTAACCAATTCTGTCGATTTATCGGGAACAAAGCACAATTCAACAAGATGTGTTTGTGACACACTATGTCCCCCATATATTTGACCTTTGACCTTGAAGGATGACCTTGACCTTTCACCACTCAAAATGTGCAGCTCCATGAGATACACATGCGTACCAAATATCAAGTGCCAAATCTTCAATATTGCAAAAGTTATGGCCCATGTTAAAGTTTGACGTAAACAAACCAACAAACCAACAGACTGGGCAAAAACAATTTTTCCCCCAGTTTAGATTGGGGGCATAAAAATACCGTTAAACAAGTCAAACTAATGGGCGGATTAACTATCGCTGTTCTAAATAAAATGTTCGTTCAAAATGCAATCAATACTAGATGATTTATAACGTTTTAAATGTTTCATTGCATAGTTTACTTCTTCAACACATATAGGTCCGCCAAGTTCTGAAAATGCAGAATGTTAAAATCGTTGTTTACACAGAAATATTCTACTGTATAATACAAATAAAATATGTCGTACTTTTACTAATGATTTCTAAAACCGATGAAAATTCTTTTTTTAAATATTTTATTTTTGATGACATTATGGTGTTTTGATTTTGAAAATCGCCGAAAGTCCCTCGTTTTGTGTTTTCTTATTTTTTTCAAGCTCCAACATTTTAAAGTCCTTATAATATCTTTTACTGACATACTCGAAACGATTGGGACAAACATCTTGACATATTGATTAAGAGTCCACGTAAATGTTTTCTGTTTACAATGTGCAGTTATAAAGAAAACTTTTGAAATGCTAGGCGCAAGTTTCACTGATAAGCGTTTATTTAGGATGTTTAGAAGTCTATCATTTCTTTAAACTATTTTGAGAGGGAAGTTTTTGTTGAATTTATTTATATTTGGTCTACTATGATTAACTAGGCTTATGTTACACTTTCAAATATCTCGATACAAAATGATATTTATTTTCGGGAATATTACAAATGTTACATATCCTTTCTTCGAATGATATTGCTATTTGTTTATGCCATCGGCCAATTTCAAACTCTTATGAACAGAGACTCTTAGTTGTGTTGGGTCCAATTAGTTTTTTGGAAATAGTTACATCATTTAAAATGTATTGGAATGTAATTGACTCACGTAATTCGGAATTCCGCTCGTATGTATAAAAAAATCCGAAACTCCGTTAAAACAACTTTAAAATATAACATCTCACTCTCCTTGGTTCAGCCATACATCATAACAGCTACACTTTTCGAGAACTCTTTTAACCATATACACCTAATATGTCTTATTCAGATAAACATCAAAATCCCTGTATAATATAAGTTTATTTACCTGAGAATTTCAAAATTCCTTGGCCAGTTAATAAATTACAATAATAACAACAACAACAACCACACAATTACCAACTTAGAATCGGATTATAATTGCATACAATATCGTGTCAAATGTGACCGTAATCACCCGAAAAAATATCTCCATTAATCTTTATTTCGGATAAGTACCTAAATTTAAAGCAGAGATGCAATTTCTAAGCATCATTGGAGTCTTTCCACGAGTACATATAAATTTGTCATTGCACAAGAATTTAATATGTATTATGTATGAAATAAAATTAAAATAACACACACTAATAAATCCCACAAAAAAAATGCACTTAAGGGTCAAATACAGTATATATTTTACAGTTAATCTGTGAAACTAGGAATTTCATGAAATTCCTTTGCGATTCAGGATTTTCGTGAAATGACTGTTTCACTTAGGGACTTCACGAAATTCCTATTGTTTCAGGAATTTCGCGAAATAGCTGAAAATGGTGACACATTTTTACGCAGTGTTACTAGAGGCCTTCAAGAAGATTCATGAAATTTGTGTTATGTCCTTGTTTGATTTTAATCATTACATAAGTATATTGCTTTCTGTTTATTAGTGTATTAAGTGGTTGAAATAATACCATTGTAGGCACATATTGATTAGTTTGTTTTTTGTTTAGTTTTTTTAAGTTTTTATATGATTTTATAATTATTGACATATGAGCCGCGTCATGCGAAAATGGGCTGTATGCCCTATGCTGCATGCGTGGCTTCAGACCAGACTGTGCAATCGGGCAGTCTGGACAGGAGCTATGCTGTCCGCTATAAAGTCACGCAAGGTTTCGTGGTCTCCTTGGCGGACAGGGTAGCTCCTTACCAGACTTCGCGGATGCGGAGGCTTGTCTGGAGCTAATCTGGCCCTATATGGCTTAAGACCCATTTTCACTTGACGCGGGTCATATTGTTTATTCTGTTTATGTGAATTGATAACAATACAAATTGATTTCCTGTGTTATTAAAATGTGTTAAGTGTGACTACGGAACACATTTTGTTTAACCAATTTAGAAAGTTATTATAATTTGTAGGTTTGCTTGCGTTCACTTACAAATCTGCTTGCAAACCAATTTGATAACTAGTATATGAAAGTTATCTTTCAGGCTCATAATATGAGTTCTTGTTAATGAAAATTGCTTCAAATAATCAACGAGGAAAAATCAAAGTGACATTACCTTTATTGACAGCACACTTAACGAATTTATGACCTCCGTAAATATTGACCGAATTTACCATTAGTAAATTGTCAGGGTACATTTCATCCACCATGTACAGGAGTTCTTAGTTCTTAAAGTGTCCATCTTTTTAAATGAAAACATTAATTAAGTGGTATCTGTGGATTTTAAATATTCTATTTAAATTGAAAACAAAACAAACGTTAATCGTAGTTTAGTATCAATCGCGTAAATAAACAAAATCCAAATATGAAATGAGTGTCCAAATGCAAAAACATTGCTGTCAAGTAAAACTTCGCGTTCTCCGCATGGAAAACGTAGGCGGTTATAATTCAATTAAAAAGCTTTGTAGTATCTTAGCTAAATGCAACGAGTATATTCCTCAATACGATTTGAAACCAACAACATGGATCAAATACACGTTGATATAGAATTCAGAGAAGCTCTATTCAAGAGGTATTCAACACATGAGAAACATCTTATCCTGAAAGACGTGTATAACCCGCATCTGAAACTACTTCCACAAAATCACGTCATCAGTACTACATTCTGAAGAAGTACGACGAAATGCAGTGTGGTGACGTCGAGAAGCTTATTAACAAGAGACAGTCTCCTAGTGATCAACCTGGCTACTACGTAACCATAGAAGACACTTTCGATGTCATCAAAAAGGCTCACATAGCTACTGATCATGGAGGCAAAGACAGAATGCTAAAACATGTTAACGTCAAATACACCAACATCACCAAGGATTAAGTTGAACTATTCAAGTCCTACTGACAAATCTACCAAGAGAAGAAAACACACCCAAAGACGAAAGGCATTGTTGTCAAACCATTCCTTATCAGAGAATTGGTCCCATGGTCAGTTAGATCTGATAGATTTTTGAGTAGAGATATGAGCTTGCTTTATATGAAAAATTATTTTCATCTTTTGTCTCAATATGTAAAGTATGAAAACAGTGTGCAATATCTTGTTAGAGTTCATATTAATACAGGTTTTCAAAGATGTACACTTTTCTGAATAAATTAATGTTTTAATTTCAGTCGCATTCATTTTATAAAGCAGTTAACAATTGTGAATAAAGCTGAAATCGTTTCAGGAATTTCATGAAATGACTGAAGGCATTTTGCAGTCAGTTCGTGTAATTCCTGAAGAAATCAGGCATTTCGTGAAGTCCCAAAGTGAAACAGTCATTTTCGCGAAAATCCTGAATCGCTTAGAAATTGTGTGAAATTCCTAGTTTCACAGATGTAGTGTAACATATATGAATAAAAATGGAACATATATTCTTGTTAAACTTAAAAAAATAGTACCTACTACAACCATCTCATGAAAGTGTCATGAGAAACACAATTTACCAACTTTTTCATTCACACGTTTTTCCTTAAGCGAACTGTTTAACGCGTGAGTATAGTTGTTTGTGAATGAAGACACCATCAACACGTTTGTTTAAATATGTTGATAAATCTATATTTCCCGCTGTTAACGATAACCTTACAGTTCGATGAATTCAGAAATGCTGACTAGGTGCTTAGGCTTCAAGGGGTTAACACGACAAAGCACGTAACATATAACTGATCATCAAGAAATGTTAAATGGGTGCTAACGTTTGAAGGGGTTGACACGACAAAGCATGTAAACTTGAACTGATCGTCAAGAAATGTTAAATAGATGCTACGGCTTGAAGGGGATAACACGAAAAAGCACGTAACATAGACCTGATCGTCAAGAAATGTTAAATAGATTCTACGGCTTACAGGGGTTAACTCGACAAAGTATGTAACATAGACCTGATCGTCAATAAAGGTTTAATATATGCTACGGCTTGAAGGTTATTACACGACAAAGCATGTAACATAGAACTGGTCGTTAATATCTCGGCATGATTATTCAAGGCTCTTATAAAACAAAATTTAATGAAAATGCAAGAGACACTCTTTACCACGAGTAGCAGGCGTCCCAAGCATCAAACTAGCACACAGAGGAATTGGGGTGGGATGTGACATACAGGGCAACACGACCGTATGTACGCTTTCAATAGACACTGAAACGCATGACTATCAACCCTGTGCATTAAATGAAACCATGCTGGTGTCTGACTGAAGCCACTCTGTACATATCAGTTCTGAATAATCAAAACAGCGATGCAGATGCAACGGTGCAATAAACCATTAAATGAAATTGGAAATTCAGCTGAGAGAAAAGCTTACAGATACAGATAAGATACTCTTTGATATTCTTCATGATGGATTAATTCACTGACAGGGCTACCTCACGATGGGCCAGTCAGCTTCTACACTAAGCCTGTATCGTAGACCGTGTCTCAGAAATGTTCCTATGATCAAAGAAAGAACAGAGCTTGGATTCGCTATATACTCATTTAAAAACTATAAATTGTAGCAGTAGTACTACCGAAAACAATCAGTTGAACTTACATGCCCTCGCAAAGGAACCTGTGTACAACACGCTGGAATTACACATGCCTTTTACCGAAAGTGAAATTAAAGCGAATATTTAACGCTTAAACAATTATAAAGCAGGGAATGATAACATACTAAATAAATGCATACAATTAACTAACCACATGTTTCTTACCATTTATATAAACATATCAACATGCCCCTCGATACTGGTCATATGCCTGATGTCTGGCTTGAAGGCAATATTTACGCTATATACAAAAATAAAGGTGACAGCGGCGATCCTAATAACTATAGGCCTATAACATTACTAAGGTGATTTGGAAAACTCTTCACATCAATTTTAAAAGACGGACTCGAGAGCGTTTCTATAAGCCCCAGACGTTCGATGCAAACGAGCTAAAATAAATAAAATTCAAGCAAGTTTTAGAAAAAAATCATTATTGTACGGACCACATATTTGTTGTTCAATCTCTTATTAAAACACTACATAGCAATAAAAAGAAGTTGCACTGTACTTATATAAAGTTCTCTCAGGCTTTTGACAAAGTTTGAATGTTATTTATAATGCGTACTAAAATATCAAATCATGTGTTTCAATTGATCATAACTATGTTTTCAAGACCTGCTTGCAGTGTGAATAAACTTTAATTACGAAAACGTGGACTATCTACATACATTTTGTGAATTTGCTACTGCACTGTTAAGACGTGTCAACTAGTTTTTACCAAGTTTTGTGTGTGACCCTAGATACATAAAATTGAAAACAATAATCTTTTGCATTCATATTGTGTCAGAAAATATAACATTTTTGTATTTTTATGTTTGTTTATGTTTTGTCCGT
The DNA here is from genome assembly GCF_020536995.1 of Dreissena polymorpha. NCBI lineage: Eukaryota > Metazoa > Mollusca > Bivalvia > Myida > Dreissenidae > Dreissena > Dreissena polymorpha. The sequence goes on along the minus strand of NC_068363.1, from coordinate 55,373,292 downwards.
TTGTTGTTGTTGGTGGTGTTCCTTGCACATGTAAGCCATGTGATCATTCATATATCGTGTGTTGGCACCACCTCATGTCATAAGCGCCACCTCCTTGGCCTTGGCTCAATCTCTTTTCGAAAAATACAAAATTATTTATCAGATCTGCAAGCAGCAATGTATTTGTACATGCAGCACAGTATATGTTGAACGCAATCGTTTGATGTCGTTCGGGAATTAATCGGGTGGAAATTTGCCCGTCACACAGGCAAAATATATCTATTTGCTTTCAAAAACTGCACCATTTTTCAATTTATAAAGGTCCTCACGTTTCCGAATGGGTTGTGATTTTGTTTCTATACATTTGTAGATGAATTAATCTTCGCTGCATCGCACTACATTGCTCGATGTTTTTAAATAATGCGAAATATGTTGGAAACACATATAACACCTACACACCACGAAGACTTATCCGTGAAATTTAAAAACATCCGCTCCTGAGCGCCACATCGGGAGTAGCATTGGTTCATTAATGAATATATCGCAAACAGGGTGGCGCCCGTGATTAAAGGCCGTGGTTGTGAAAATATCACAACTGAGTGCCAATCAGCGTAGTGTAATATATGATCAATGATCATGCCATAACGAAGTATCGTTCGAGTAAACATTCCGGATTGTTATCTTATAAACATTAACAGATGATTAACCTTGAAAAAATAGAACAGTAACTTCGTGGGGGAGAGTGTATACGCCATATATCCAGACGTCGGTTTATTTACGTTTTCTAGGGTGACGCTCATAGGTATACAAATGAGAAACCGATAATAAAACAAAATTAATAAAATATTACTCTGAGTCTTCAATTTGGAAAGGATCGGTCCCGAAAGGAACGGTATAACATTTACTCAAATAGTTGATTTTATTGTACTAATAACCCATATAAAATAAGTTAGGTTTTGAAGTTCTAAATCATGTTTCAGAATGAATCTCCACTTCCATCGTCGTATGGAACACTGCATATTTTGAGGGACTGTGTTTAAAATTCTTGGTAAAGTCGTCACTAGCTACGCTCTGCTCATATCCCCACCTTACGTACGAACTAAATACTACTCTGAACACTTCTGAAAATTGAGGATCAAACTGGAAGGGACTCTATATATCTATCAAATAGCATATATCAATCAATGGGAGAAACTCTTGCCATGCAACTAGATAGAACGATGATTTGCTTTAAATGTAATATTCACTTTCACAATGAATGGCAAGCATGATATTTAATCGATCTATTTACAATCTATGTTTATATTATGTTTGCGTTTTCTAAAACTTAACCGACTCCTAACATGGAAGTAGAAACGTAATCAAATGATCAAATCATTAAGAAACTATAATGAATAGCGCAAGCGCTTTAATTCTTATTAAGGTGTTATTAACAATCACGTTATCATGCATGTTTACTAGCTGTGTCGTTGTTTAAAGAAATGAGCCGATATTTGCTTTTATTTGAATAAATATTCCATTACACGACATTCCCCTTAACTGATAACGTTGTATTTGCTTTCTTAAGTGCCATGATAAGTTCACGTTGGTCTTTCATTAAGCCGCTATTTGAAAAAAACAGATAACACGTGTATACAAAGCAATTCAAGTATAAACTGAATTTAAAAAAACGTAGTGATAATGTCTATACAGGACTCCGTTCCCAAATCAAATTAACATCAACAAGGCAAACAGCGTTTTTTTTAAATAAGTGTTCATGAACAACGCAGCTGCCACAACATTTGATTAAAAGAACCATGTTTAAAATAAGCAGTTATTATTAAAGTGCAATTATTAAAATATGTCGATAGAAATCGTACTTCGCGACCACAATTTTACTAGTAATCACCACATACATTACATGAATGCGTATAAACACCGCCGCGCACTATTTATAGAAATAAGCTCCCTCTCTGAATCTTTGTACTCCCCAGAATTAATTTCCTTGTTGGTTGGACTGTTTCAATGTGCAAAACTATTTGTACACAACGATGCACGGTTATTTAAACTTGATCAAATGTGTTGTTATCTTTTTCATATTTATTTATAAATAACAAAAACTCTACAATTAATAATGTTAAATTTGTATTATAAAGTATAGCAAATTAAGTACTTTTGATACTATTGATAGTGAAAATATTTACTACTTACTACTTCCTACTTCCCAACTTGTGAATTGTACCATTGAAAAATTACCTTATCAATTTATGTCGGCTAAATAAAATAGTTATTAGTTTCTGTGAATGAATATCTCATTTGAATTATAAATGACAATCATTAACATTTTGCGTAAATACATTAAACCGTTGTAAGGTTGCGTTCCTTAAAAAATGACTGCGCAATTATATTAGCAGTCACACTGTTCGACTTGGAAGTAGGTACTATGTGATATCACTATAAGTTGTATGAAGAGGATAATACCTTTTGCAGTTATTTATTGTATGTAAATGGGCAAATCACACACAAAGTAAAACTAAGAAATATAAAATGATAAAATAAAATAAAATAGGAAACACTAATGTGGGCTTTATTAAATCCCAGATATGAATACTGATCTTAGTATATAAATGTGATGTATACCTATTTGAAATAAATATGTTTAAACCAATGTCAACAAAAAATACGCTTATTATGTCTCAAGCATCGTGAAAATAAAAAACAATATATTAATTCTGACACTGTTGTAGCATAACAATTAAGCCCCGCCACGGTCATTTGTCAAGGTATAATTGTTATTGAAAACAATAAATCTAGCACATTTGATAGCGCGAACTTGTTTGTGGCTCTTGGTTGTTTGAAAGTTGGTCCAGCCCATCTTGTAACCTGAAAAACAAATACATTGTTTTGTCTTTGTTTGTTAGTTGTCCTATAAACATACCGTAAGCATGAACGCCTTTGCCACGAACATCGTAACTACATATAATCGCACCACTGTCCCCGGGCATGCCAAACGCATTCAGATTTGGAATATCGCCGTATTCTGCTGCACCCGCGTGTTGTTCTTCAGAATCATAGAACTCGTTTTCAATAACCAGATATTTATACTGAGTTCCCCTAATATGGTAAATCGGGATTGATATATTTCCTAAACGTGGGACTTTACCTGCAGCCCATGAGTGTACCCTTTCACTCTGTAGTAGTTTGCTTATTTCCTTATCAGGTTTATCCTGAAAGTTAAAAATCATATTATTGCTATGACGACCTTTAGAGTCTTTGAGCCTCTTGTCACCTATATTTCGGGGTGTTAAAATTTTAACAGCTGCAATATCAAGTTCCCCGATATTGTAACCTCGATCAGCAATGGCGAATTTGATGGCAGGGTTAGGAAAAGAACTGCTGATATAAACATACTGTTCTTGAACGAAGGCACCATGTCCTCGCCTACTTGGGCCAGTGTTGTGATCCTCTGCGACATCAAGCAAGTGACGTGAAGTCAGGGCGTATAACTGATCAGCTTTGAATGCAAAACCGCCTAATGTTCCGCGTTTTTCATCTATTACAAGCTCTCTCCATGGTTCATAGTTGATGTGGTATTTAGTTATGTTATGACGCTTTAAGATATCACAAATGGTCTCGAAACTCTTCTCATTATATTTTCGATCGACGACAATTTGTAGGATATCGTGTTGATATCCAAATCCTTTTATGGAGTCGTCACATTTTAACAAATCGTCAGCCAGATACAATAATTAAACAATACTGTAATGTACGCTACATAAATGCAATTATTTTCTTGTAAGTATATAATACTGAACATGAAATAACAACAAAAGTGAAATAAATTTAGTTTACAAAACTTGTTTACGGGGTAAAACTAATTCGATTTCTGAAAGCAATATTAAATCATTCTTGTTGTAGCCTATAAATAGATATTGACTTATCAAATATACAAAGTACATGTTCACTTCAAAACCTGCAAACATTGTTTACATTTTAAAAACGAATACATGCTTACTGTTTCATCAAGGACAGAAGTTTCCTTGATTTTAATTTCAGGCCATTCTTGTCTCGGTGCGCAACTTCTGTTATAAACTGCCATCACGTCAGATACAAGGCGCTCAATTGCTTCCTCACCTGAAGCATGCGAATCATTTTGTGATAAATATTATGATGGGTTTTTAATAGTTGTACAGCATATACATATACATACATACATGTATATGTAAAAATAACGAGACAGTTACCTAGCATTATAATTTGTTTTATATCATATTAGACAGGTTGATAAAAACGCATGTATTGGCTATTTTTAACCAAATTTAAAGATCGACTCAAGTCGAACAACAACAACAACAACAAAAACGACTACTACTACTGCTGCTTCATCTGCTGCTGCTATTGCAATTACTACTACTACTTCTTCTACTACATCTATTATTACTTCTACTACTATTGATACACTACTACTACTACAACTACTACTTCTACTACCACTACTACTACTACTACTACTACTACTACTACTACTACTATTACTACTACTACTACTACTACTACTACTACTACTACTACAACTACTACTACTACTACTACTACTACTACTACTACTACTACAACAACTACTACTACTACTACTACTTCTACTACTACTACTATTATTACTACTACTACTACTACTACTACTACTACTACTACTACTACTACTACTACTACTACTACTACTACTACTACTACTACTACTACTACTACTACGACTACTTCTTCTACTTCTACTGCTGCTGCTTTTGCTGCTGCTGTTGCAGTATTAGTTGCTGCTGTCGCCTTTGCTTCTACTGCAAAGGTTGCCGTTTTTGCTACTTTACAATGCTTTTTAACTACAATGTGTTCTTTTTCTTTAAGTAATGATAATTATATTTATAATATTTGTCCCAAAAATCCATTTTTATGCCATGCTTTAAAGGGATCTTTTCACGCTTTGGTAAATTGACAAAATTGAGAAAAGTTGTTTCAGATTCGCAAATTTTTGTTTTAGTTATGATATTTGTGAGGAAACAGTAATACTGAACATTTACCATGGTCTAATATAGCCATTATATGCATCTTTTGACGATTTTAAGACCTAAAAATTATAAAGCGTTGCAACGCGAAACGATTGAATAATTTGGAGAGTTCTGTTTTTGTCGTTAAATTTTGTGAAACTACGAAGATTGCTTATATAAGGTATAAAATACTTCAAGTATATGTACTCGGCGGAATAGCTCAGTAGGCTAAAGCGTTTTTACTTCAGGACTCTGGCAGGACTCCAGGGGTCACTGGTTCGAAACCTGGTCCGGACAATGTTCTTCTCCTTTTTTTAATTTTATTCTTGATTTTTTCCTGGAGCTTTTACGATCCAATGTTTACATTTATCGATATAAAGCATTTAATGAATAAGTTAAAAAATGCCAAAATCTGTGAAAAGGCCCCTTTAAATACCTTTTTACGATGAAGCGTCGATGTTAGAGCGAGATGAAACATTTTGAAAAAGGTCCTTCAAAAAGCTTAGCACATATCTTTCCAAAAGAAGGTTTACATTTTCTTTCAACTCTTTAGTCGATGAAAAAATCACGTTCGCTCCTTTGTTAACAGTTTTGTTATGCTGACCAGTATCGAGTATCACTCCATAAACACTGTCCTCAGGCATATCCATGTTGTAGTCAGATATGAGGATTACTGGTTTTGGGTCTGATACTTGTATAATATCAGTGCTGTCAGACAAATAATGTTCAGTCCAGTTGCTTATACAAAATGATAGTGTCGAACCTACACTTCGTGATTCCATAATTGACGTTTCATCATCACTAGGTAAGGAATTTGTTTTTAATCCCAGATGTTCGAATTGTAATTATATCGCGGAAATGTATTACAAGGGAACATGGCCAATGAGCACTGAATGTGTTCCTTTTTTGCCATGTTATTTTGTAAATGGTAAATACGATTTATCTGTATATTTTTATACGCTTGTCGTACAAATGTTATTTAATTGACAAAAACTGTTCACACCAATCTTATGGTGACACTTCATAAACGTGAGAATGAAATAATGAATAAAAGATGAATCAAGATCGCCTTCCGCACTGTCGAATGGCGTTATCATAATGTGCGCGCTAACTGAATGTTTACAATATAACCCCCTCGCAGCTACTGTAATGATTTCAGATAACGTTTTACAGACATGCGCATTGTCAATATATCTATGTTCTGAAAATAAGGAAAATAGCGCGGTGCCTTTAAAGCAATATTAAACTTGGGACAAAGAATGTACTTATTTACATTGTGTATTAACATGGTTAAAATACATAAAAATAATAAATTTGTAACGCTTTTTACGGATTACTTTTGTTGATTTCTACGAATCAGAATTGTTTAACAGCAATCCAAAGCATTTAACAACTAACAACATAATCATTTAACTTATTTCAGTAGCGTTTAACAACAATATGTAGCGTTTTAAACAATCAGTAGCGTTAATGGATATCAGTAGCGTTTAACAACAATATGTGGCGTTAACAACACGCACTTGCATTTAATAGCAATCAGTAACGTTTAACAACAATAAGAAACGTTTTACAGAAATGAAGAGCGCTTAACATTAAAATTAAGCGTTTAACAATCAATAGTGTTTCACTACAATTGATAAGCGTAAACATTAATCAGTAGCATCTAACATTAATCATTATCTTATAACAGTCATAATAAGGGTTTGTCAATAATCATTGGCGTTTACCATTAACCAGAAGCGTTAAACTGCAATTAAAAGTGTTTAGCAACACCCAGTAGCGTTTAACTTAAGCTGTTCGAAATCTAAGCCTGGATTAGTTCACCAAGGTCTCGGATTCTATTTCCGGTAGAGAAAAATGTTCAATGAAAATGTGCATACACCTAATTTTCATACTTCCAGGTTTTTGATTTTTAATGACATTATAAAAGAATATGTGTACAAGTCCTTAAAATGTTAATAAAATTCAAAACGAATCCTATTTATTTCTCTACAACAATACTTAACAGTTAAAATGATAAGTATGTGATGCACATAAATTTTAATAATTAAACTATACAGTATTACATTTGCATATTGAACAAAAAATAAGGAAATTATAATTTTCTTAACAAAACATGATACCATTAAAAACAAGTGATGTATGTATTGTAATGGATTTAAACAAATTTGTCTATTATATATGATAGTTATGGCCTCTTTTTGTACAGATCTATTCGAGATAGAAAATCATCATCATCAGAAAACAAATAGCGCCATAAACAATAAGCAAGTGCGACTATTTTGCATCCTCGTTCGCATTTACACTAGTCTGTTGTGATGGTGGTTTGATAGTTTCTTTTTTTCTGTATCTTTTCTTTCCAAGAAATATTGAATATTTTAAAAAGTGTTGTTTGCACAAGTAATCTATCATGTGTTGTTATCATGCTCTAAATGGGACATGTATTTTTTATTTAAGTTCCTCCATTAATCTTGTTGAACTAAGACGCGGAATCTCATGCAATCGTTTATGATAATATATTTTTACAACAACGTATAACTTCCTGTTTTACATGCTTATCGTATTTATAGTTCTCTAGCCGAAATGAGTTTTGAATTTAAAGGCCCGGAAATGTAATGCAAAGTTCCTATGGCCATGCTGTCCGAAACGAACTCCATGATTGTGTACTATATTTGAGTCTATGACACTATGTAATTTCTAGTTCAGATACGATAACATAGGGTCCGAAGGGATAGTTTCAAATTAGTCCACGATTAATTTCCCTGAATATTACATCTGTTTACGAGTTATTACGTTACCATATGTCAATTAAAAATGAAAGTGTGCAACAAATGTCATAATTATTTTATCGACAAATTTGTGTCGGTATGGTGGGTAAATATTGTGAATGTCGCCAACACGCCAGAACGATAGGCAAAAATCAGCCCCCATACGCCTCTGCACGTTGAATTCTAAATTGTATTACTAATACTTTCCAATGCCATGGCGTTGATAGACACTAGTCGAATTTACTCGACGTGAAAACGTATATACAAACTGAATAATAAGCATTTCTATTACTCATTTAGGGCAAGAACATTATTCTTCATTGTTTCTTATAAATAATAATGCATTTACAGGTGCTGAATGTCATGCTAATTTTTACAGAAATTTGCTTTAAAAACATTACCTTTTTTTTTAAATCTCCAATTGTTTCAGACTAAAAATAATTCTTAATATGTTCGAACCCATCGTTGTTAACCTTCAAGGCCGATGTACTGCAGGTTGACAACTAAGTTTCTAGACATGGACGATCATATGTATTAATCGGATGCAACACCCACACTCAATCGTGTTCGCAAATGTTTATAATTGCACCTTTATATAATGAAAAAATAATTTACAGTTACCGAATGTAATATATTCCGAGTGACGATATTAGTTAGACTTTAAACTGTGTGTAATGAGATTATATACGTTTATGTTTTAATGGACATCTTACAGTGTATAAGTGTCTATCGCAACCGTTGTTTTTTTTTGGTGTTTTTACTTCATATACACTTATATTTGTTAATGCAGCATCAACATACTAAAACAATATCCCGGAAAGAGAAAAATAATGCATTTGAATATCAACCGTACTTTCGTTTTGACAACTGACGACAGAAATGATTCGATTTACGATGTGAATCTAAATCTAGTTTTAAGGATCATTTCGGCTTAGAGGACTGGGTGAGTCATGTAAAATATCTAATATATTATATTTTTTTATAAACTACTGGTAGCAAGATTAGTTGCAGATAAATGGTCAGTAACGACATTTTAACTAACTCTTTTGAACTCTTAATTCTTTTCAACTTAATGCAACAGTGAACAATGCCCATAATATCACTTTAAGAATCCGAAACACACTTTCAGAGACGAATCTACGAAGATCTTTAAACGCAAAGTTGATAACGTACAACTTCAATGAATGAGGCTTGTGTGCTACTTTTTATGTTGTTTAATCGCTGGAACAATATTGCGGAATATAAAAAGAATCTTAATGTTTTCGACCAGAGCCATACTTGTCGTGATACTTATAACATTAAATCATGAAATGTATTGAAATGAGTATTGTTATTTTAAAGATAATTTTCGGAAGTGGTCGTTTTACTATAAACAAAACATTTTATAAGCCTTATGTTCTCTAAAGTAGTAACGGATGACGTCATATGTTATCGTTCATAAGACGCAAAATACATTTAATATTTAAAATATGATAGAGAATCTGTTTTGAAAATTTTAATCTGTTACAATATGTCAACCACTTAACAATTATTATATTATTGAATCAACCACTTAACAATTATGATTTTATTGAATCATAAATAAAAAAATTAAAGGGAACGTTTAAAATATCACTACTGGTATATTACATTACTTGAAAAAAGTTGTTAAGTTTTCATATTTTCAGTATATTCGGTATAAAATTTTACTGGGTATGTGTACAAGGTAACTACCAGTTAACTATAAATAACGCAAGTAGATTGATCATCATCGTCACTTGGTAAACCCAGAAATGCAAATTGTGCATGCGTAGTATATGTATCTATTTTATATTTAAAATAATCAAACTACTTGCGATATTTATAGTGTGTATATCGTTATGTCACCTATTTTCGCGATGTACTTTCGATTTCACATCGCGAAATTTTATTACCGAATACATGTATACTGAAAATATGATTTTTTAACAACTTTTTCAAGTAATGAAATATACCAGTCGTGATATTTTAATCAATATAAACTAATAATTGTAAAAAATACGGTATTTTAGAACTTTTCTTTTTTCGTCAATCTGGCTGACGGTCCCTTTAAATTCGAACTTGACCGGGTTATAATTGGGACAAGAGATTTGGGAAAGTTTGATAAATTTATATGTATTTGTTTGCATTAAATATATTGGCTAGTGTGTTAAACGTTTTATATATATATATATATATTCGGTCCCAGCGCTCTTGTTATCAACTACACAGTTACAAACAAGTTATCATAAGGACATAGATTTCGACTTGAAAATCGGTAATTTAAACGAAAGCTGGATTGTTAACTAGCTTTTTATTCAGTTTGACCTAGAGATGAGGCTTTTGACATATTGTTTGATAACATAAAGTGGTTATTAAAAACGATCTTTAGAGTCACAAAAATCTTTTTTCTTCAATTCGACATAGTTATCAAGTTGTTGACACCAGTTTACCCGTTGTCGAATAGGAGGGAAATCATTAGGACAAGCTTTTTTACTAAGGTTTCTGTGGATTTGATAATGACTGTGAATTCCAGAGTGCTAAAAAGCTGTTCTTCATTTAAGGTGTTTGACCCTTAATCAACTATTTGTGAATTTGTGATTTCAGCCGGACAAAAGTTCTGACATTGTATCATAAAGTGTACTAATCTTACCTATGTTAAAGATTTAAGTTAAGTATAGTTTTTATTTGCGTCGCTCTGGAGAGCGGCGAATATGTAATGCATTATTTTTCGCCTATGGGAGGAGAAGTTATTTTACGGATCAATGTATATATTTTTGTTTTAAGAATATCTTGCATAGTAGTGATTTTTTGTGTAAATTAGTGTTAATAAGTACTGCATTTGTGCCTATTACATTTATTACAACATTTATTGCCAATAATGCAAAGCTAATTGGTTTAATTAATAACTGATCCACAACTGATCACAGGGGAAATATCACAGGGACTGGGCAAATACGCAAAACTTTCTGGTTTTGTATCAAAACAAAACATAATCAAAATATATTTATTTTGTGTTTGTTCTAATTTGCTTATTTAGTGGAGAATCAATGTAGTACGATATTTGACGACCTATTGCGCAAGCAAGTTTATTGGAAGGCGTAGTGGTACGAAAACGTACAATGTATTAGTTTATTAATAGACATATAATTACGATCGCTAAACACAACTTCACCAAATAGCAGAACATAAATGATGTCAGCCGGAATAGCTCAGTTGGGAGAGCGTTAGACTGACTGACGCAACAATCATCTAAAGGCCCCCGGTTCGATCCCGGGTTCCGGCACGAACGGAACAGTTCGGCGGCTGACATTTTTTTTCAGTCAGGTTATTAAATATAAAGCTTTATTTTATGTAGACATTTTAAAATCCATTTTACTACAATTGGACATTTTTATTAAAATTAATGGATGCCGCGTGGTGACAACGTTAATTAAAATTTCTTACATCACTAAAATATCTTATAAAAAATACACGTGGTTTTATATTAACAAATAAATGCAAACAACACACCTATTATCCATGTTTTGTTATGGTTGTCTATCATAGGCCCATATGTACTATCCCTACCACATATAGAGCGCGAAGCGCGACACGTATTATTGATTGTAACAATGAGTTGCGATAAAGGTGTGAATAATATATATAAAGCTCTAAGTTTACATAAACTATATAATTACTTCTGATATTCAAACTTTGTCTCTGTGGTGATTATATCGGGTGACTGGCAGAACCGAAAATAACATTTCCAAAATATTATCAAAGTTGTACATATTCTTATAAAAACATTAGTTTAACCTTTTTTTATTAAAGCTGTATCAAACGTAAAGCAGAAAGCGTGATGTATATACTAGCAAGTGTATTTACTTAGTAGATAATGTATTCATACTTTCAGAAAACACCATGAACGGCGCCGGTTTGCTTAGTTCGTATAGCAATGGACTAAACAGCTAAAGATCAAACATTCGATTTCCGACAAAGTCACGCATTTTGTGTTGGGGTAGGACAGTAGTGAGTAGGTAAAGAAGATAAGACTGAAATAATACTGAACACGGCAAAGGTTCAAAGATAAACAAAACGGTTCCAGGGCGAGTACACTTTGGACTTTTGATGAAAATGTGAATACCATACACAAAACCCACTATGACACGACCTCTATAAAGACATGCTAGCCAGTGATTTTTTTATGATGATGCATGAACTGGTAATGTAAATTTACATGAAAGACGATAATGTTCATGTACGTGCTGAAGATTCAACTTTTTTAGCACCGATCGTCACGTGTTTGAGAAAGAAAAATTGATTAAACAAGCTTTTACAAACAAAGTGTTCGAGTGATATTAAAGAAATTTTATAAATATTAAGATATTTGTTAAAAACATAGATAATGTAAGTTGAAACTTCAACATATTTTAATTTTAAGTTCCCAACAAAAACATTCCAATAGAAATAAATAAATTTTGACATAATATATAACAGTGCGCGATACTGTTGATATTTATGCTGATGTTTATATACTTCACAGGATAGTTAATCGGTATTTGTCATCCAGTCTATGTGATTTATCTAGTATTCAGATTTAGAGCATGGCAACATTACACATACAGGCTATATACGGATATCATATTGATCGTTCATCACTGTCCATATACGAGTATATGTCGAGTGGCTGAAGACATTTTAAATTGTATCTGGAGTTCACATTTTTCTGGTGGACAAGGCGATTAACAAACAGATTAACTCACAGCATCTTCATCTTCAATCTTATTTTTAGCAATTATAGTATTGTATCAAAATAAGGTTGTACACTACTTTAGTCGGCATTTACCGGTAAATGTTTGTTGATGTAAGGCGGCTACACATTGTTCAGAAAGCTTCCACGACATGTGTCATTACTCTTTGATATTATTTATTATATTGAAGATCGTTTTTTCACCTACAATAGAATACTTACAGTAATGCCGTATATATATATATATATTTAAAGATATTTCTTAAGAATTTGTATAATTGCAAAATTATTGCTTCGCCATACCGACTATAATACATATGTAAATATCACAATATATCAACACGAACATCTCATATAATTGCGATATACACGTATGTCAGGTTGAACACCTACGTCTTAAATGCCTTTTACAAATATATCGTTTTCATATTAAATAAATTTAAACAATTTTAATACGTAGGTTACTAATAGTGTGTTACACAGTTTAAAATTCCTGAGTGATCACGAGATAACGCACAATCGGTAAAAATAAACATAAAACAGGAACATAACAGAGGGGGTAATCACGTGATAGTCAAGATGGCGAAGTTCATGCCGATGCAGCCATTTTTCGCCGTATTATACCCTTTATTACTTGTACTTATTGTTTAAATGCCGATCACTTTCCAGCCATATCAGCAATAAAGTTACTAGCGTTTATTTCGTTTTGATATTCGCTCTTTATCTCGACTTTACTCGGTGCGAAATTTCTTAGCGGGATGACCTAATAAAAACTCCACTGAGAAAATTTGCGGGGAGTAAAGTCGGGATATAAAGCGAATTTTAATACGACATAAACGCTAATCACATGTTTACTGATTAGGCTGGAAAGTGAGCGTCATTTAAAAATTAGACACAAATAATAAAGGGTATACAACGGCGAAAAATAACTGTCTCGGCATGGACGTCGCCATCTTGACTATCACGTGATTTCCCCTCCTGCATAATATGGTAAATAAATCTAAAATCAAACACGCATGTTCTACTCAATTTAAATAAATTTCATAATGTTTAATTTTATTATACAAGAATATCCAGAAACAAATATTGCTGCTTATGTTATTAACGAAATAGATATTTGAAAACTGTCCGTTTATAAATAATACGTGTGGTTTTTCTTGTTCTTCCCTGAATAGAATATCTCACACTTTAATGCTACATATATTTAAACACTGAACGCATTTACTTAATTTTTGCTCTGCTGTTGATCTATTGTTTTCACATTTTTGCAACAACTTGGGTATATGTTTTCTTGATAATTATTGAGAAATATATCATCAAAATTACTGTAACATAAAAAACATAACAATACAACTAATTTGTTGATCACAACGTTTTTTTCTTACAACCAGTTTAACGGAAAATAAATCAACAGAACACAAACCTACACAAATGATGCTCATATGAAATTTCTTATTATTATATATTCAAAATAGAGTGTATATTTAAAGAAATGCTAACACAATACATATACATATTATTTAAAATATACGGCGCTGATTTTAGTTTGTGTTGGTTAAAGATAATCGGGTATATTAATGAGATCAAAGATCGCGAATGCCTTTCTTGTGCAATTCTTGGCTGCATCCCAACCATATCCATTATGGGAGGATAACTTATTTGCATGATTAAATACTTTTGATTTGTGACAGAAATACAGTAGAGGAACGCAAATGAAATAAAAACTGTAACAGTTAAATGGCCAAACCCGAAAAACCCGTACATATTTCAAATATTAATACGCGCGTTTTGCGAACAGACATGCTTAAGTTATATTCTTTATTTCCTCCGATATCGATGATTCGAACAGCATAATTATATAATAATCACAAAGCATGTTTAACATAGAAAGAGTGGCAAAATTTACAAAATATATAATCATGAATAAATACAGACACACACGCACAAAGTCCTAATGATATCATTTCAGCTGTTGTTATACATGTATTTACAATATCACATACCATAGTCGAAAGCGAAAGTTGGTGTTATATTTGTAAACTTATAAAGTATTCAATTACCACACTATTTCGCTATTATCGATCACTTAATTTACTTTACCTTAAACGAAAACGACAATTCAAGCTAAAGTTAGGTTATCCATAATATACTGACAATATCATCCTGTTAGTTATTACAAAGAAACATTATAGTCGATTTAAGCGAATATATTATAAACAAGTTAAAACAAATCACATATGAGTTTGAGTAAAACGAAATTGCTAAAAATGCCATCTTCAGGTACTGCTAATGCAAGACCATCATTGCCAATACGAGACGAGTCATAAATTGCATAAATCTGCAGTGCCCAATCACTCTGTACAATTCAACAATAAGCTTAGTCCTTTTGGATTCTGTTTTTTCACAAAACCAGAGAGTATGGTTCACAATACTGTCGCTGAACTTGAAACAGATTGCACATTTACTTGCAAATTGCCTCGACATCGCCATACTAAGGTTCTTCATTGATTTGTGGTTCACAGAGAGTGACGGTGAAGTCTTAGAAATGACGATGGCGGTAAGCGTTCTATCAGCTTCAAATAGCTTTGAATCATCGAGACATGTAATTTTATTTGCAATTTCTGAGCGTCTTTTTCTGTTTGTAATTATAACACTGTTTGTAATTGTCCGTTTCCATGCCATCTTTCCGGGGAATACACTACTTTTCAGATATGTTTCTAGGGTAGGCATCAAACTGTACTTTTGTAAAAGTCTGTAGATGTCAGGAATCAACCCTTGCATATTCACGCACCCTAAGTAATATCGTACAAGTCTATTGATGAACACTTTCTTGGCCAAAAATCTAACTGGAAACCCGCACAGTTGCCCAAAAAAACTCAAGTTTCTCAAAGTCTATAAGTTCTTCCGCGGATTCAATGTTTAAACATGAAAATGCAACATCGGTGTTTGTGTTCCTACCGACGCTAAGAATGTGTTTAATACATCTTCTATGGGATATTTCAAGTTGATTTATGTCACCATTAGAATTGTTGCACCATAGCGGCGAGCCATATAAAACTTTGGGCAAGACCACATTAACATATATTTTTCGAAGTGTTATAGGATTAATTCAGCATGATTAAATCCGCAAAGAAGAATAGAATTGAGAGTACCTCTCATCTTCGACGAAGCTTCACACATCAGTGCATCGCTCGACATGTTACGGTCACATTTCAGTCCAAGATGTGTGTACGATTCTGCTTCCTGTATAGTTTCACGTCCGAGTGTCCAAATACGTTCCGCTCGACTGCATCGCTGTTCGTTGAATACTATAACTGCACATTTTGATGGATTACATTCAAAGCGCCATTTACACGAATAGTCATAGCATATTTTCATCATGCCATCAAGTGCGTGCTTTGAAAATGCAATAAGAATCATGTCGTCTGCTACTGTAGGACTGTCCATATTCATTCCGTACATACAGAAACCTAGACCAGAATGTTCAAGAGCATTGAATAATCCATTTATATATACTAGATAGCAGTTCGGTGAATTTTTCCCGCCTTGGCGGGTTCCCTGGCGAACAGGGAACCAGTTCGATGTATGGCCACGATTTTTGACACAACCGTCATGCCACACTTTATCGAACAATTGTCTTCCATCCAGGTAGCACACGTATAGCTTTGATCCATGTTCACGTACAAAATAAACACTTTCACGTAACATGAATGACGTCATCAGACAGCAAAGGCTCCTGGAAACCACCCTGTTGAATGTTAATGTCGGCCATCTTATTTGTACTACACCGTTGTAGAAACACATATTCAAAGAGCTTTAACACAATAGATGTAAGGGTTATAGATCTGTAGCTATCCGGATTGTCCTTTGGTTTCGATCCTCCTTTATGTAGGGTTATTATTACACCACGCTTGAGAATGTCAGGAATGTACACTGTACGAAGGAATGCAGTGAATAGATGTGCTAATAATGGCGAAATAGCACTCGCTACTGGCTTGAGATGCTCGTATGTTATACCTTCATATCCAGGAGCCTTTCCCTTTGGACAAGAACGTATACACATCTCAATGTCTTCGGGCATTACTGTGGCGTTGCTGTCAGGTATCACTGTCTCACGCAGTTGCCCGACGTTTTGTGATACATGATCATGCTATTTGCCATCAAAATATTCAGAGTTAGATGGCGAATATAGTCTTTCAAAATAAAACCCCCATTGTTCCGTAATCGCTTTCTTGTAACGATATACAATTTCACCGAACTTGATACCAGATGTGGACTTATTACAGTTATAGGCCATACGACGTGTGTTGGCCTGTTTCCAGAAATCATTTGTATTCATTTCTGCAGATTCGTTAATTTTCCCGGTTCAGCTGAATCACATGCTCACTTGCTGCCTTTCTATGGACTCGCCGGAAGTCCCTCTTTGCCGCCTTATAGGACATATACTCTGTCTTAGTTTTGTTCCTCGGACGTCCAGCACGACACCACTAGGACCTATAATAACGCATCTGTTTATGGTATTCACGTAAACCACTATCCCAGTACGGCTTTAAATAAGACTGAAATGGTCTTTGACCGATACAAGTTCCTGCCGCTCCTGTCAGCATGTCACATAACATAGTATATGTTGAGTCAATATTTTCTTTACTATCGCACACATATGTACATTGATTCAGAGAGTTTGTAACATTTCCAACATAGTCACTAATTTGTGCATCCGTGGCTCTTTTCCAGCTAATACGTTTAAAATATTCTTTACTGATGTTGAATTTACCGTCTGACACAGGAAAGTTTATGCTTACTGTGACAGGCCTATGTCGAGATACATTAAGACAATCATCATCTAAAATTTCACAATGCGAAACGAGATCAATACAGTCACTAGATAAACAAATATAGTCAATCACTGATTCATATACATCATAATATGATACAAATGTAGACTTCATACCATTACAAGCTGGCAAACAGTTTACATGTATATTCTGCGAATCTGAAAAGAACTGCCTAAGAACCAAACTTCTTGGTTTGTCATCAAGTACAGAACAATGAAAATCACCCATAAGAATAACAATCCCTAACTCACAATAGGCACACCAAAGTTCACACAATTTCTGCACGTAATCCCTGTATTACACATTAGAGTGATTTGTACATGGCATATACATTTGAAAAATGAAAACATAATTACTTGGTGATATTTGTAACTGTATACCAATAATCCTTTCATCATCAATTTCAAGTGGCGAAACTCTGTCATTAAGTTCATGTCGCCAAAGAAGGGCTACCCCCTCCCCCCTTTTACTAATTTTCCGTTTGCTAGGCAATAATAGATCATTATCACACTTCACAATATATCTATAGTTTAAGCAGAGTCGAGAAAATGTACACTGTTATGAAGCAATCAATGTTCAGAAATACCACAAATATTTATGTGAAGGTTAGTCAATGTTTCTCACAAGTATGATGCGCTGGCCATAATTCCAGTTGCATTCCATGTCAATAGCTTTAACTTAAAGTCTGCCATTTCAACACATTAAATGGGGCCATTATCACAACCAACACTCGGTTCAGTCCATCTCAGTATCCAGACTGCTAAATCGATTTACCCAGGGGTCGTTATCATAGGAATCGAAGCGAAGAGCGTCCACCAGATTGTCCAAACGTTTACGTCGCTCTCGAAGTATCGGCGACTGCTCTTTCGCCGCCCGTGTACGCCATGGCCTACAAGAAATATATCTCGGCTAAAAGTCATATTCCAACAAGCGGTCGGTCATTTCATTATCGTAAACGTTAAGTCGAATCACAACCTTTCCTGGCCTTGACTTAGAGGGGAAAACACGCAGCATTAACACATATGGGCCTTTTCGTTCTATAACTTTTGTAAGAATGTCTGTGTTAATCTTTTCACTTAGGCCAAGTAGACAGAAACGACGCTTCCGCCTTTGCTTTTCGATTAAATTATTAAAAGTGTCGGTAGTCATCGCGGTTATACGAAATATTGTGGTCTTGTGTGTGGAATAATTCTTATAAAACCAATCAAAAAATGTAATTATCATGTAAATGTTGTTAACAAATTAACAATATATACTAACAATACCATGTGTTCATGATAATAATAATATACACCCAATATCTTTATAAAAGAGACATTATTGGTCAAACCATGATTATCATTTGCTTGAGTCAATGCGCTGAAAAAACAATCCGTTGACAGACTGACCGCGAACTGACAGAGAGTCTCAATACACATAAAGAGATACTTAAAAACACAAAAATTCAATTTAGCAAACTTGTTTATCACGGTGCCTATACCACGTGACTTTTTAAGATCTGTGTGGGGAGTTAAATGTCAACAAAAGCACGACAAAGGTAAGATTTTTAAGGATAACTTTTTTAATATGTCATCATTTTCAATGGGATAAAGTGGAGAGCTCGCTCATTCATGAGAGTTTTCTATAGGTATCATGCTTTTGTAAAACAAATGAATATTTTTTCAGTAAAGTGCAACCGCGCGTTTGAACGGTTAGGAAAAGGTAGGATCAGTGTGGGGACATTATTTTATTATGACACAGAAACATCACCTCTCGTGAAATAAAGCAATAAACTTTATGGGCGGAGCTTACACTATATCATTTTGCATTCTTTTTTCAGGTTTCTTTCATATATTTATGAAAACAAAATCAAGAAAAATATTCTAACAGTAATATGATCTGTGTGGTATACGTGTTTAGAAGGATCTGTTTGGTATCCGTGTTTCTACAATTTACGGATAAATTGAGATAATAACGACAATATATATATTTTTTAATTAATTTCAATTATT
This sequence comes from Dreissena polymorpha, assembly GCF_020536995.1. Taxonomy (NCBI): domain Eukaryota; kingdom Metazoa; phylum Mollusca; class Bivalvia; order Myida; family Dreissenidae; genus Dreissena; species Dreissena polymorpha. The sequence goes on along the minus strand of NC_068363.1, from coordinate 55,353,972 downwards.
TCAATACAACAATTACTACTACTACTACTACTACTACTACTACTACTACTACTACTACTACTATTACTACTATGTCTGCAACTACTACTACTAATACTGCTACTACTACTACTACTACTACTACTACTACTACTACTACTACTACTACTACTACTACTACTACTACAACTATTACTACTACTAGTAGTAGTAGTAATAGTAGTAGTAGTAGATCTATTATTATTATTTAAAAATTCATTCATTTCAGTAATCACCTATTTGGCACTAGTGAGCGGACAAGGGTTAAGGGAAGAAAAAATAGAGGAAACAGTTTCACGAGACAGGAATGCCATACAGGAGGGGACACTAGGAGTAAGGTGGGAGCGGGCGAGACGAAACGATAGCAAACTGTTGCCAACAATAAGAATGCGGATAGACTAACACACTGGACATTTTAATTTTGACACAAATTCTGCAATAGAAATTGTGTCAAATATTACACAGGTTGACAAAAAGCAAAGGCATGTTCTTTCCTGAGTAATACGTATGTTTTAAAATCAAATTTGGAATGCAAACTGATAAAACAGAACCCACCAGAAGTATTGGCTTGTCATTTTGTTGTTATTTAAAGTTTAAGGTAAACGGTATGTTTAAAAACAAAATACTGGTCATAGTAGAAACATATATATATGTTTGTGTTTGTGTGTTTTATTTCATATATGGAATTCATATTGTTGCATTAGTTTATTACATAGTATAGATATTGACAATCATTCGCCATGTGTTGGTGATAATGTCATGTTATAAATTATGTCGTTGTATTCAGTGAAACAAGTGTATGCTTATCTTTAGCGTTAATTATTTTGACGAGAATATAAAAAGTAAATGAATAAATATTATATTAAATGATTATATATGTACGATTCTGTGTTGTGGATGGATGCAGCTCTGAAGAATGTCAAGACGTATTTCAAATTAAGGAGTATTGTATTGTATACACAACCACATTGCATACATTGTTTACTGTCAATTACCACGGCCTAGAGTAATTATAAGCAGGCAGTTAATTATGTAAAACAATCGTGTAAAACCCTAGTATTAGAAACCCTGGCTGCTTATGATTATCGAACTAGCTCGTGACAGCGGTATTTAAAATTGCAACCAACGAAAAAACATCGCAAAACTTTATTCAAGTTATAATTAAAAAAGAATCACATATTCGATAATACAAATCACAGATGCGATTTATTAATGAATAACGTAAATCCAAATTATTGCACAATTATTTGAGAATGATTTCAAACACACAAGCGAACTAAACGAAACCTAAAAATTAATCAAATTCGGATAACTTTAGAATCATTTTGAAAAGTAAAGTAAAAGTAAAACAACGAATAAAATAACGTAAAACGATAATGAAGTTTCACAGACAAACTGTAAACCATTATGATTTTTAATCAGTATTCACGGATTTATGTGAAGTCCTCACCAATCGAGTAAGGTTTGTTTTGCGTTTGTACGTTTTTAAAACACTCCTCACTATTGTAACACTTGTCATGCATGTGGGTATTGACGTGCTCTCTGAGGTCATTCTCACTCCTAACTGCCAACCCACACTGGTAACATTTCACCAATCCCTCTTTTTTGCACTTTTCTCCCTAGCCACGAGTAGGTACTTGTCCGCAAAGCTCCTGCCGCACTGTACACACACGTGACATTGGGGTCCTTTGTTCGTTGAAGCCTTCTAAGATTGTAGGCATCCTGAGAAAAAAACAACATATTTTATTCACGTGACATTTCAATGCGTAGACACGCTATTTAAACAATGTTAGTATCTGAGGACACGCGTTCGTTAGTTTTAAATTACAAACGATTTGACGATTATTGAGTTATTTCAAAATATATGATAACCTGAGAGATGAGATATATTGTATATTTGCGTTGTGTCAAGAAAATCCGTTCATCTGGTTAGCATAACTGTATAAAAATGTAACTATTTTTAAGGTATTTAATCTTACCTGAAATGCTTTCCCACAGCAGTTATAGTTTCCAGAGTTAGCGTGTCCCCTAATGTGGCGCAATAATCCAGCTCTGGTCTTCGACATTTTTCCGCATTCGGAGCATTGAGCCATACCTTAAAGCAAATATAATATCAAAAATAATATACGATACATTACTTCACCTCACAGTTGTGTTTGGCGCCAAAATAAAAATGGAATTTGATACAATAACATAAAGTGTGCACTTATTTAAGGTAAGCATGGACTTGTCATCGATTTAAGATGCTCCAGCGTAAGATTTTAATATTATAATGGGGATTGTACAGAATGCTTGTAAATCATAATTATGTATTAGTTCAACAAGCGGTGCAAGCGTAGTGTATAGCCATTATGTGTTTTACATGCTAGCGCATTTAAAAATCCCGTTTCAAATACATTGTTGACAAGCATTTTTTTAAACAACTAAATAGAACTGAAAAACTTAAAAACAGTATACCACACAGATCCGTTGAAAAACGTATACCACACAGATCATATTACTGTAAGAATAGTTTTCTTGAATTTTGTTTCGTAAATAAATAACAGAAACCTGAAAATGGATGCAAAATGATATAGTGTAAGCTCCGCCCATAAAATTTATTTCTTAATTTCACCAGAGGTGATGTTTTTGTGTAAAAAAAATAATGTCCCCACACTGATCCTAACCTTTTCTAACCGTTCAAACGCGCGGTTGCACTTTACTGAAAAAATACTTATTTGTTTTATAAAATCATGATACCTATAGAAAACTCTCATGAATGAGCGGGCTCTCCACTTTATCCCATTAAAAATGGTGACATATTAAAAAATTATCCTTAAAAATCTTACCTTCGTCGCGCTTTTGTTGATATTTTACTCCCCACACAGATCTTAAAAAGTCACGTGGTATAGGAACCGTGTTTATGGTAAGGGGTATTTTTCAGAAGAAGACATATACTTGTAACGAACTGTACTGTATTTATCAAGAAAAATTGCAGAAATATACACCTTATTCTAATAAAGTGATTTTGCTGCATTTTCAACTGTTTTTAACGCATTATGTGAAGAAAAAACACGGAGTTAAATTCGTATTATATACGCAATTAATATACTGTTTTGAAAAGGTGTCCATTGTGTTGTGCAAGAATGTGACAATCATATCGCTTTTTTATATATTTAAAGTGAACGTGTATACGACATACGTAAATATCGCATTTAGAATGCATAATATATTTAGAAAACTCGCTGAAAGGGCGTTTTTATTGAGTTGTTATTGCAATAACATTATATAATATAACACCACAACCACCACCGCCACCGCCAACGCCACCGCCACATCCACCGCCATCTCCGCAGCCGCCATCACCATCGCCATCACCGACCCCGAACCCCACCACCACAACTACCACCACCAACGCCACCACCACCAACAACAACAGCAACTACCACCACCACCAACGCCGCCACCGCCGACGCCACCATCACCACCATCACCACCACTACCAACACCATCGTTTATTGTTTTCAACATTGTTTGTTGTCAATTTGCTTTGTTTGATCGATCAAAAATACGTTTTAACAGTGGTTATGTAAATGTCCTGTAATTATTCATTAAGTCCAGGAATTAGAATTCTGGCTACTTCATAAAAACTTCAATGTATCATCAATAACCCATGGATCGAATCCGTACAATTTTGTGTTCCATAAGATCCTTCTATGAAATGCAATATGTTATATTTTCAATACTATCTTACATTTGTGTTCGTCTGGTTAGACTTTAAGTTTACTTTTTTTTTCTTATAAGTGGCACTTGTTGAACAATTAATTGAAGCACACGACAGTACTTCAGTATCTTAAAATTGACAAACTGTATATTGACAAGCAAGTGTATAAGGAATAGGACGTTAGTGAGGATGTCATTAAATGTGTCACATGGAATGTGGAAGGACTAACTACGTTTAAATGCTCTGATAGTAAGTTTTCATCTTTTCTTTACAACCACGATATAATATGTCTTACTGAAACTTGGACAAATAAAGACTCTACCATAGATATAAAAGGCTATAGCAAACCTATTCACTCGTACAGACGACTGTAACACCATAGAGCGAAGCGCTCGAGTGGTGGCATTGTGATTTACATTAAAGACTCCATTGGTACAGGTGTTACATTAGTAAAAAATGACATTGATTGCATTGTTTGGCTTAAATTAGATAAATTGTTTTTTAGTATTGAATCAGATTTATATTTATGTGTTGTATATATTGCACCTGAAAATTCCCCTGCTCATTCTTTGTATACTAATGATATTTTTCAAACTATTGAATTTAATATAAATTTTTATCAAACCAAAGGAAAGGTATTTTTAACTGGAGACACAAACTCGCGAACGGGAAAAAAAGCCTATTACATCGAAAATGATAGGTTTATAAGCGATACCGATTTTGATATTGTCCCAGATACTGAAACCCTAATCCCACGCTCAACCTGTGACCTAATTACGAATCGATTTGGAGACTACCTGTTAGATATATGTAAAGCGACTAATATTCGCATCGTGAGCGGACGTTTACATAACGATCAAAATATAGGTAAAATAACGTGCTATACATATAATGGTGAAAGCTTAGTTGATTATTTATTAACTGCGCGCACCAATTTTAAGGATATTACAGATTTTACCGTTAACAATTTCACGGAATTCTCGAATCACGCGCCTCTGACATTTGCCTTCCGCACGAATAACGCTGTTTCAACTAGTAATACTAATCCGATTGTTTATTTTAAATGGAAACCCGAAAAAAATGCGACTTCCTTAGTGATGTTTCGTGCAATGTACATAATCTGGAACAAATGTAATTATCACAGATTGGTTCAAATTCTGATCCGGATTTGCTAGTGGGAGAATTTTCGAACTTCTTAAATTCTAAAGGAGAACAGTATTTTAAGCGCATAATAAAACTTGAAAGTAAAGGGTTTATAGATTCTGATAAAAATAAACAAAAGTGATTTAACGAAGAATGTAAAACCAAACAACCTGTATGTACAAGAGCTATATACGTATATAATCTAAATAAAAACGAGCGTACACGAGAACAAATGATTGCATCGAAAAAAGATTATAAGTATACATGTAGGAAAACAAAATTAAAATACAACACTGATCAAAGCAAGCATATGAACACTATGAGAAGGAAATCACCCCGTGAGTTTTGGAGATTATTTAAACGTAAAAATACATCACAAAACTCAGATACGATACGGTTAATCGAATTTCACGATTATTTTAGTAAATTAGCGGACGAAGGTGACGTAAATATCAATTCGATTGACGCCGATACTTTCTTACATGAATTTGATAATAGGCTAAATACAGAACCCTCATACCCCGAACTCGACAATCCTATATCGAAAGACGAAATTATAAGGGCAACAAAACGGTTGAAAAACAATAAAGCTCACTCGAGTGACAATATTATCTATGAATATTTTACTGAAACAATCCATGTCATCGTCAGGCCGTTAGAGTTATAATTTAACTACATACTTGATAAAAAGCGTTTTCCCCGTAGTTGGGCATCCGGAATTATAATACCAATGCATAAACGTGGAGACATATCAGACCCAAATAACTATCGAGGAATTACTTTAATAAGTTGTTTTGCGAAATTGTTTACAAGCATATTAAATGAACGTCTTAAACAATGGGCAGAAACAAATGACATTCTAACGGATGCATAATTCGGCTTTAAACCAAACTGTAGCACGGTCGATGCAATATTTATTATTAATGCCCTTATAGAAAAACAGTTTCAGAATAAAGATAAACTATATTGTTGCTATATTGATTACCGGAAGGCATATGACGTCATCAATCGCGGCCAATTATGGAGTGAGATGATTAATGTGGGCATCGACGGTAAACTCTTAACACTTATTCGATCCATGTACGATGAAGTTAAATTACAGGTTAAACACATGGGTAGCTTATCAGACTTATTTAGAAGTAACGTCGGCCTATTTCAGGGAGAGATAACCTCGCCCATATTGTTTTCTCTCTTTATTAACGACATCGAATTCGATTTGCAAAATGGAATAAACGCCGGAATATCTCTAGATCAAATATCGATATATTTATTATTATTCGCTGACGACGCGGCTTTATTTTCTGAAACACCGGAGGGTCTCCAAGAGTCATTACATAATTTAGCAACCTACTGCGATAAGTGGAATTTAACAGTCAACATTGAAAAAACTAAGGTAATGGTATTCCGGAAAGGAGGCACAATTAGTAAAACGTTAAAATGGACTTATAACGGTCAAGAAATAGAAATTGTTAACAATTTTAATTACCTTGGAATTGTCATGTCAGGCGGTGGCTCATTTGTGGCCGCAACAAATACACTGTATGGCAAAGCTTTAAAAGCAATGCATTATTTGTTCTCTCTAACAAAAGACATGAACGCACCTATAAATATCATGTTTAATTTATTCAATGCATATGTATCATCAATTTTAAACTATAACTGTGAGGTTTGGGGATTTATGAAAGCGGAAAACATTGAGCGCGTTCATCGTAAATTTTGTTAAAGATTATTAAATGTAAAGATGTCAACAAACTCATTATAGCTATATACCGAAGTTGGTCGATTCCCCTTGTATTTAGACAGATATGTTAGGATCGTTAGATACTTTTTAAAACTATATACAGTAAAACAGAGTAATTGTATTCTTAAACACATTTTACTATCACAGAGACTAGAAATTGAACCAAAAAATAACACAAACAATTGGTCATCGAGAGTACGGGACATTCTCAACCAAACCGGTTTTCACGATGTATGGCTATTTCCCGAATCCGTGAACTCTAATCAATTAATTCCGTTACTTAAAACATATTACGAGATCAGTATATAACTAACTGGAATGTAAGTGTAACATCATCTAGTTCAATGATTTTATATAAGGAATTAAAACCAATATTCGAAAGATCTGCGTATCTGGATATTGTTGAAAATAAAAAAACATAGGAATATCATTGCTAAATTACGTTTGTCGTCTCACAAATTATTTATTGAAACGGGTAGACACAAGAACATTGTCAGAGATCAACGAAAATGTGTTTTATGCAACCTAAATGATATCGAAGATGAATATTACTTTGTTATTTAATGTCCTTACTATGCTGATGTTAGGAATTCATTTATTCCAAAGTATTATAGATCTCGCCCAAATATGTTCAAGTTTATAGAACTACTTAATAGTTCAAATAAAATAGTGCTAAGAAAACTAGCGATGTTTTGTTTAAAATGCTTTAAAATGCGAGAAAATGTCTTATATATGTAGGATAAATTATATGTTTTTCACAAAGACAATATGCTTATAATTATGTTATACGTGTTGCAATTAATAAACTACATTTTTACATTTTGTAATCACTATGTAGTAACCTCATCCATGTGACGTCCTCACTAAAACATGTTGTATTTCATTCCTTTAATTGATATTTCTTCGAAATGATGTATGTTTTGTATTTAATTTAACGCATGCTGTTATTGCTTATGTATGTTTATGACGACGAGCTGTATATGCTTAAGTCGTAATAAACTATTCTGTTCTGTTCTGTTCAGTGAATTAAAGTATTTTAATAATTGTTATTTTATTCTCATGACCATTTACTTCATAAATACACGTGATCGCATCATACAGTCCCAAAAAGGTTGTTGTTGTTTTTTTTTCAAAAGATTACTGCGAATGCCACGATGAAGAGGTACGATAGATAATATTATTCGAGCTTTTTAACGCTACAATACGATTAGATAAGAATTTATAAAACGAGTCAGATTGACAATTCAGCGCAGTTTTATGTGTTACATGTGTAATTCCAAAAAATGCAAAAAACAAAGCACTTTTCAGAGAGTTCGCACGATTTACACGATTGAAACGATTGGTAAGAAGTTCCGATAAAAGTGACTCATGTATTAAATCTTGTACGATTGTATTAAATCGTTACAAAGCGCAGTATAACTTTTCTAGTGAAACGTTCACACCTTGGTTAGCGCTGTCGCCATTATACATGAAAACCGTCACTTTCTGTTTCATAAATTGCAATCTCAAGATTAAATGGTGTCGAAAGTCAATTTTCGCTGTATTAAATGCATTCAGACGAACTTCTAGCTCTAATAGTTAAAACCGTCACTATAATTGTATAAATAAAGAATCTTTAATCTGATCGTGTTGGAGAAGAGCGCATAAATATTTGATTAACGTTTGATACCGTATCTCCTCGAATAACAAAGAACTGAATTTGGGAAAACATCTTGATGATCGTCACACTCCCAATGATTATCATATTCTCGTTTTCAAACTTGAGATGATTCCATTTAGGTCAAGCTATTGTAAAATCGTAAACAGGTCGCATACGTATCATAACGTACGAACGAACGATACTGATCAGTTACGTGTATCCAATCGTGGCTTATGCTGCTTATCGCATGACAGTATGAACCTAGAATTGAGATTTCAAATTCGTACGCAAAATGACTGATGTTCAATGTTAGGTTATTATGTTCATATTTTAGTAACAATAAACACGTTTAAGCGGTTGCCAAATATTAAATAAATCACCGCGCAGCAAAATATATGTAAAAAATTATGTAAAGCATGGTCTTCAATAAAGAGTCTTTAAAGTTAACATATACTTTTCACATTTATTCCACATAATGTTCGACATTCACACGCTTACCATTTTACATACAAAATATATTACGTATCATCGTTTTTAACATTATAGAAAGCAGTTTGTTATTACGGATACACATGCTATGATATAGCCATGAAATTAACAATTTAAATACCATTTACATTACAGAACAGAACGTTTATTTTACCATTAAGAATCTATGGAAAACTGAACACACACGTTAACAACAAACGAATGCATACACATGCTAAAGCACATCAATACAAGCTAACGTATACATCATTAAGATAAATTTTGTTCAAGAGTTGTATGCAAATGCTCTTTTGGATATGGAACAAAACACAATTCAGTGAAGTTAACACACATTTACTCTTTATTTATGATTATTTATATCTGAACTCAGACCTTTGTGATACAAACATATTAAATCAACACCTTATTATGACAATTTAAAACTTTAAACAATCAAGCAACACGTACGATTATATAATTATAATTGATTTATATATTATAGGAAGTTTATTAATAAAGGGTAGTGAATAAAACGCGGACATTATTGTCAGCACAAACTTTAAAGTGATTTTATTTATTATTGATGTTTCATCAAATATCAATTCTCTTTTTTGTCTATACAACGAAAAACCACAATAATGGAATTGTATACACAATTACATGTTGACAAACGATATTTTTAAAAAAGATATAACAATCTTTGACAATCACATAAAATTAGGGAAGACATTTATACAAACAACTGCTAGGTTGTCATTACAAATATCTTAATTCCGCTGAGAAATTGTACGCTGGCTAAACATAATCACGTTAATTTGTCTATTCATTCAAAGAGAAGTATTCCAATGTTTTCTCGCCTGCAAAAAGGACATGAACTTAAATATATCAGCATTTTCATTATTGATTACATAACAAACTAACTAAGTTATCAACTTAATAAAAATAAAGCAATTTGGAGAAGAACACGACACACATCAACTGGAATATAGCTTCACTCTGCATCATTTATATGTATTGATGCTATCTGTTTCAATCGTTCAATCGTTCAATCGTTGCATAGATGCAACAACCATTCACATCGACGAGCTTGTTTATAAAAAAATGAAATATCAGTTTCAAAAGTCCATACAGACCCGTTAAACCTTCAGAAAGTTTCATACGGATTTGTATGTAAATTTTAGATGCAAACAATGTTTAATTATAGTTGATTATCTCTAGGTTAATTCTTAAAGATGCTTGTTAACAAATATTCGTTCGTTTTATACGTATAAGCAAATGTTTTTACAAAATTTGGACAATTCAATAAATTTCAAATAAACATACAATCTTAGAAAAAAGGGATTAACACTACGTTGCCTTTACGTGTATCAGAATAAGGAGTGCAATCGGACGAGCTTTTACTGAATCATGAAAGCTTTATACAAGCAATTATTTAAATATTCTGAATATAGTATTTTAAATAATAGGTGCAAAATAGTGAAATATATAATTGTATTAGTGAAAGAAAATTCGACCGGTTAAAATATATAAAACTGTATAACTGCATATTCGTGTACATAACGCAAACAAAACATTAATTTGTATCAACAACAGCACCCATTCCATTGAATCATAAACATGACTACGTGTATATAGTATATACGAAAAAAAGTCAATAAAATAAAAGCACACAGCATGACACAGTTGATCAAACCTTTTTTTTGGGATACACACGTAGTCAAGTTTGCAATCATTTATGGGGTCGTATTTATGTTAACGATTCATTAAATACGCATTTATAAAAAATGTTTGTTTTACTCATTTTACTTTTTACACAATTATACTAATATGTATAATAATTGAGAATTATAATACACATTAAATGTACAAACTTTAAAATGTTATGATAAAATTAATTGTTTAAGTGGTTCTTTAAGCAACGCATTGCGCATGAAAAAAATATGCATAAGTGTATATAATCACAGAAAACACTAAACATTCACCCGCAAAAATTTAATACACATACTTAAATAACATCAAAGTATATAGATAGCAAATAACTATATCAATATATAAACACTGTTAAAGCCACAGTCCATCCAAACTAATTATTTCAATACTAAATAACATTATTCTTAAAGACATAAAATTACGATTTTTTATTGAATTTAAAACTATTTTGGTTGGAGAAAATTTAGGATGTTTTAAGTTCATAATCGATAGCGAATGGTTATAATGGAATTTATTCCAAATTATATGCTTGGTACTAGCGTAGTGCGCTTTTACGATTCATGTTAGATGTATAACCTGCCACACGCATATGAAGAAACTATATGTTAATGAATTTTGTATTGATTTAAATTTAGCTGTTTAGTCGTTATTGGTTACATATCCATTTTGAAAGGATTTCTGTAAAGTTTTGTTGTACATGTTAGGGGATTTAGGCTTCAACCCATACAGTATAAGATTTACCTAAGTGGAAAGTGTCTACAACGATTCAACAACAACTGTTCTCGTCGAAGGATCGCAATGCATTGTCTAATTTGTTTTACATTTACATGCATATGAAAACACTGCACAAGTTTTAATTAATAATAAATATATGTTGAATTCAATTTTCAGTTGTGTGTCAAGTTCTCGCATGTAAGTCACCTTTAACGAATCGCAGTATCATCATCTTATTTTGTTTAATGTTCATATTCAACATGTTCCTGATGCATATCAGCATGTGGCCACTTATATGAATTACCACGCAGACAAATGTATGTTAAAATAAAAGTAAAGCATGATCTTAAATAAAGTTAACAAGTACTCTACACATTGATTCCACATTTTGTTCGAGATTAACACGCTTACCATTTAACATATAACAAATATTACGTATCATCGTTTTTAACATTATAGATAGCAGCTTTTTATTACGGTTAAACATGCTATGATATAGGCATGAACTTATCAATTTAGTACCAAACTGTCCATTTCCATCACAGAACATAACGTTAAGAATCAATGGAAAACTGAACACACAAGTTAACATCAAACGAATGCATACACATTCCAAACAACATACATACAAGCTAACGTATACATCATAAGCACAAATTTCGTTCAAGAATTGTATACAAATGCTCTATTGGAGTATGGAAAAAAAATCAGTGAGGTTAACACACATTTTATCTATATTTATGATTATTGATATCTGATCTAAGACCAAATTGGATCAGCGCAAGACACCCATCGACAGGAATATAGCTGCACTCTTCATCATTTATATGTATTGATGCTATCTGTTTTAATCGTTCAATCGTTTCATAGCTTAAAAACCATTCACCTCGACGAACTACTTGTTCATTAAAAAATAAAAATATCAGTTTCAAAATTCCATACAGACCCGTTTGACCTTCGGAAAGTTTCATACGGATCTGTATGTAAATTTTAGACGCAAACACTGTTTAATTATAGTTGATCGTCTTTAGTATAACTCTTAAAGGAAGTTGTTTACAGATATCCTTTCTTTTTTTCTACGTGTAAGCGAATAAATTAATATAAGGTGGATAATTCAATGAATCAGAAATAAACATACAATATTAGAAAAAAGGGATTAACACTACGTTGCCTTTACGGGTATCAGAATATAAGGAGTGCAATCGGACGAGCTTTTACTGAATCATGAAAGCTTTATGCATCCAATTATTTAAATATTCTGAATATAATATTTTAAATAATATATGCAAAATAGTGAAGTATACAATTGAATTGGTGAAAGAAAACTGTATATCTGTATAGTTCTGTACATAACACAAACAAAACAATTGTTTTCTACCAACAACAGCATACATTCCATTGAATCATAAATAATACGATATTGTATATACGAACAAAAGCCAAGAAATTACAGAACCACACAACATGACATATTTGGTCAAATCTTTTTGTTTTGATACACACGTTGTCAAGTTTACAATCATTTATGTGTCGTATTTATGTTAACAAACCATTTAATACGCATTTATAAATACACACACATATAAATATAGAAAGCTATATATAATTGAGAATTATAATACAAATTATATGGACAACTTTAAAATGTTATGTTCAAATTCGTTGTTAAAGTATTTCTATAAGCAACGCATTGCTAATGAAAAAAATGGATTAGTGTATATAACCACAAAAAACAATAAACATTTACACTCCCAAATTTCACACACATACTTGAATAACATCAAAGTATATAGATAGCAAAAATATATCAATATATAAACACGTTTAAAGCCCCAGTCCACGAACAATAATTATTTCAATATTCAATAATATTAGTTTTAAATAAATAAAATAACGATTATTTAATTTAAAACTGTTTTGGTTGGAGAAAATGTAAGAAGCACATAATCGATAGCGAATGGTTAGAATGGAATTTATTCCAAATTATATAATTGGTAGTAGCGTAGTGCGCTTTTACGGTTCATTTTAGATGGTTAACCTGCCACCCGCATATGAAGAAAGTATATGTTAATGAATTTTTTATTAATTGAAATTCAGCTGTTTAGTCGAATTTAGTAACATATCCATTTTTGAAGGATGTAAAGTTGTGTTGTACATGTTAGGGGATTGGGGCTTCAAACCATACAGAATAAGATTTACCTAAGTGGTAAGTGTCTACAACGATTCAGCAATAACTGTTCTCGGCGAAAAATCGCAATACATTTGCTAATTTTTATTACATTTGCATGTATATTAAAACACAGCGCAATTATTAATTTATATTAAATATATGTTGAATTTAGCGTTCAGTTGTGTGACATGTCCTAGCATGTAAGTCACCTTTAACGAATCACAGTATCATCATCTTATTTTGCTTAATGTTCATATTCAACATGTTCCTGATGCATATCAGCATGTGGCCACTTATATATAAAGTTGCCATGCGAGTACCACATACACAATTCTTTTCAACGTCTTTGCGACTTAATGTAATTATCTTCAACCTGAAGACGAAAAAACATCCACGTTGATAAAATGTATTTGATATCTAACTCAACGCATAGAAGGCTTGCATGAATAGACAAATACAAACAAAAACACGCAGATACATTTTGACCAACTTACTTGTTTATTCTTGTCCACATATGTTAGCATAATTCATGTAATTTTTGGGCAAGTATGTTACACATGGTCTGAGTTACCTTACACTTACTGGATAATCTTAGTAAAGCGATATCTTAACAATATTTCGGATCGCTGGGTAAAGTGCCAATGCAAACATACTTAAAATGCGATATCTTAACAGTAGTAAGGCCTCTTGTATTTTTACGTGTTAGATAACAAATAGAGCATATATCTTGTCTGATAGCATATTAATATCAACAAAAAGGCAAAACAGATAAAACGAATGTTATCAGAGTCCTGATAATAACATGACAACATTTAAGCAAATAACTCTCTTTAGGCTTGATGTGGTCTATTACTTGGTAACTATACAATATGGACCTCATGTGGAATCCATATTTGTATGTGCATATTGGGGCTATATGGGTCCCAGTTGTCTACTTTGGACTTCGCAATTGCGTTTGTACCAGATGGGTCTCATATTTGATCCACATGTATGGTCGTTTCAATGGCAGACCCAAATGGGTCAATGTCAAAACAATCAATTAAGCGCTCAAAACACAAACACATGGCACCAGTCAATTTACCAAACAATAAATCCCATTAGAAAAGATCACCAGACAAACACACGGAAACTTGTAGATGAGGGGTTTACCAAGTTTCATGATCAAATTCTATGCTTGTTTGAGCCAATAATTTAAAATTTGAACCAGTTCTGCGGAAGGACGATTTGACTTAAAAATACATATATTTTGTCTTTTCCAGCGATAAACAACTGTTGTAAAAAGGAATTGACATGCTCTTTTTCAAATCTTGGTATTAGAAGTATTCTGTTGTCAGACTCATATTTCTATTCTTTACCTATGCATGAAAGTATTATTTCAACAGCGTTAAACTTGTTGTATTCATTGTACTATTATTATTATCATTATATTATCTATCATGAAGTAATTATTATTATAACATATTTGGCATATGGTCTAAAAATTATTGGCATGTCTATCCGAAGTATCGGCCCTCGTAATAAATACAAACGAATTTTGGAAGTGAAAAAATACAAAAACACGCGTGTGTTACAAGTCAATATATTGTTAAACGTGTATTCTTGGACATAACAACGAAAACTGCATTTTAATCGGCATTATTTTGACAAACCACTGGCTAACCTTAGCTCCCTGTTGTATTATGTATCATGCACAATTGTACTACAATATCGGTCCTTCTGATTGGTTAAGAAGGTTTGATATTATACGCATGAGCTTTTTATGAAAAAAGTATTTTAATAGAAAAAGGAAACTCTCGCTAATTGTGTTCTTAAAATATGTGTACATTGTATTAAAAAAATGCGGCATTTAAACCATTTAATAAAATAAATAACAAAATTGTGTGTTAAGTAATTGATAACTCATAGCATCAGTCCTTGAATAAACTTCACATTCTTTCCAATGAACATCGGAAATCATTTAAATGATCGTCGTAATAGTCATGAATAACGATCAAATAAATTTAAACTTCTAACAATTGAATTTTTGTTAATATCCCAGCACTTTTTGAGGGTTTTTCGGTAAAATCACGACACGGTAGAGGGCCGATAATATACGAATACTGGATTTATGTGATATTTTTTCGATTCTGCGAATAAAAAACCAATTCCAAACAAAAACAAGAACGCAAACCGTTGCATTCAATAACCAATTACACAACGATTTGTGTAACTATATGTACCACAGTTTGTCAGATGCATTCAAATAATTGTGAAAGAGTATTTAAAATTTCTCCAAAACCATTAATATATATATCAACGTATCACACATGGTGTAAGCTCCATCAAAAATCAAGCTTAACAGTTATGCTTATTATTTGCAATAGGAATATAGAAAATTATAATAAATGCTTTGCAAAGTTTTCCTTTGTAGTATTGAATAAATATTTACATATGTTCACATATGTTTTATTATAACGTCGAATAAGGGCTTGTCACAAACATTACAACTATCCTCGCATCATTGTGTCAGCTATGATCAAAAGAAATAAATCAGGAAAACGTGGATTATTAAAATATAAAGAGGTGTCTTAACAATGCTTTAGATGGTAATGGCATAAATGCAGTTAAACTGTTATTGCTTGACACATTCACAAATTGTTCGCTCCACAAACCTAGACTGGCATTGTCTTGCTATGGCTCAGTTTAAAAGTATATAACTCATGGAACAAGTTATTCGTGAAAAGCAAAGTGTCTTACCAATCTACAATTAAAGATGAGTATATATTGTAAGTTTCTATTTCTTGATAAATATGAAAGTTGACCGCTCAACAAAATTTTTACATTTAATAGTTGACCCTCATGTCGCCTACTCTGCGGGGATGTTAACGCAGTTACATTGATAGGCTAATAAATCTGACACGTGTGCTCGATGGTCAAACAAAATGCATCATTAGTAACGTCATGTAAGTTTTAATTTGATAAGTGGAAAAAATGCGCCACAAATTAAAACTATATTGTGCGGACTTTTTGACTGATCGACTTACAGAGTGTTTCCAATATATCCCCTTCCTACGGGGTAATACTTTTACCTTTGTCTCTAGTTTTGCTACTTTCCTACTCAGCGCGTCGAAACTCTGATGTATGAGTTTGAACTCATCACGTCTGAAATATCAACGGATAGAAGTTAGCAATATGTTTGTACTTTGTCTGGGAAAAACCAATTACCAATTCCATGCAAATAGAATACAATACATTAATCTCGATCTTCACAAATAAACAACGTGTTAGTGACATTCCATCAACATTAACAAGCTCATTTTAACAGTCATTTCAGCCATGCCAATAGGTGAGTACTATGGCACACACCAGACTGCTGGGATGTTAATCTTCAAACGCTCAAAAGGCTCACGGCGAATAATTATTGTGACTTTCATATCGCCACTTAAAAGTGTTGACATATATGAAGTGTTGCATTATTGACTTGCGCTCCAGAAGCATTGAGCATTATTCTCTTTCCCATTACCAAGTTCAAGGTTTCATAACTGAGGAAAAAGTGAATCGTTAAACTGGTCTTGCATATCCACAGTTCATGGTGATGACACATATTAAGTTTATCATGATGCAGTGGCTAACATATGCCTAACAATTCAAATTTAGTTTATATTCATATTAATCTGGCTGTTACATATGTATGTTAGAAATGACTTCAATATATTTGTAAATGCCTCTTTTCTTATTCGAGAAATTTCGTTGCAATGTTGTTTTCTTTTATCTACAAAAAAACTGATTAAATTCAATTTGAAAACCAACTCATATGGGCCGCGCAGAATTTATTTATTCTTTTTGTCATTTGATTCTTGACATGACAAACATATAAGCCAGATAGCTGACGCATCGATTTGTTTGGCTGTTTTTGCATGCATTTTATTAATTTTTGTTAACGTTTGTCTTTCAGAACGCGAATAAGTATTTGTATTCTGGGACTTATGTGATGATATATGATAATAATCGTATATACACGACCGCACAACGGTATACGCGAGGTTATCACATTTGTCTCTCGATGACAGATCTTTTATAATTATCGCCATTCGCCTTTACTACTCTTAACAGCGTTTTGATGTTTTCTTTAAATCCAACCTTACGTGCACGCATGTGTATTTGTTTTCAAGCAGTGCGGTGTTTAAAGAGTATTTAAATGGTGTACGTCTATATTATAAGATTTTACTAACTAATGTGTGCTACGGTTTCAATAACAATTTTAATATGTACTTAATAAACAAAACAATGTTTGCTTCATTGATGTTTTGTTCTAGAGTCTTATTTCTTTAATGAGCTTTGGCGAAGGTGCGTTTATTCTAAACAATAGTTTGTGCACCGTACCAAGATACACACAGCATAAATGGGCATAATAAGTATATAAAACAATTGTTTACGTACATTAAGCTTCTTAGTTCATCGTTCAGGAAAGCCTGCAAAACATGTTAACTAATTAGCAATCAATACACACCAAGTTGACATTATTTAAAAACAAAACGAAAATTTATTCATGTAAACGTACATTTTTATAAAGTTTCCAAACTGTTGACACATCGGTATTGTTATGAAATAGGTAAAAAAGTTAAGTGTGCAATGAAATTCGCTGAACACAATATATGATTTGCACGATATATCATTTGTAGCGATTTTCTCGTTTTAAGCACATTATACTATAAAATATTTACAATTTACAAATGACATTGTATGACAGTCATTAATTATTCAACAAAATTAGGACTTACAACAGAATCGATTTTATTATGCAGTAAATGAATATACACATATACATTTTAAATAAAGTTTTAACAGGTATGAATTGTGTAAAAAAAGATGCATGTTTTAAATAAAAAAACATGTATTGTACAATTTCAGCACTAATTAAATGTATACTCGATCTTATTCTGAATCAGCCCTTTACTATTATCCTTGTAAAAGTAATCATTTAACATTCAACTACTTACAAACCTTGCTTTTTAAAATATATCTTTCTGTTATTGCAAATACGGTTTGAAGATCATTTAAGAATCTAATATGGTTTATTCAGTATATACATTAGACAAACTGTCGATGAGTACACATGATCAAAACAAATATAAAGACATGACATGTGATCAGTATTGAATTTTATAATTTGTTAAATAAAGTACATGTATCAATACATGAAAAGGTCTCGGACACATTTTTTTGGATTACAACATTTATAATCTATTTCAAAATCAATGCTATAATGGTAACATCAAACACAACAAAGACGAATCTACTAGAGTAGAGAGCAAGAAGTCAAGTTTGGGTAACGCATTATATATATTTTATCATAATAATATTTATACAGGTTTCTTTGACTAAATGCTTTATGTACATACATAGCTAAGTTTATGTTGGTACTTGTATTATTTGATTGCATTATTTCAATAACTTGTATCATATTTGGTCTTTTCCATTAATATTTATTTATATACAATTTCCTAATATCATCATATAAAGAGCATTATAGTAAAAAATGATATTCATCCTCAAGGACATTGCAATGTTGACATGTTCTATCTTGAAATGGTATGGCTTCAGGTTTGTGCCATCTGCCTGATTCAATTTCTAATCTCTGGGATGAAACCCTAAACCTACAGAGATCAGATCTAAACTTTTTTATGCTAACATTTTTTTAAGTTAGGTTGGAATTCAAATTTACAAAACTGCCTGTAACTTATTGCTCTTGATAAATCATTACGTTCTGACATCCAATTTTGGATAAATGTATCATTTAATCTATACTTTACCAAAGATAAAAAACACTTTTATCACCTACACCTTGGTTCAGCCATGCATATTGGAAGTCTAAGGTTTGCAACAGATTACATATAGATTTTGCCCAAGAATGTTCATTTGGTTTATTTATTAAATTCTCACACATGTGGCTATAAATATACTTTACATACTGCATTATCTTCTAACTGTATAATTTTCAACTAATACCGTATTACATGTATGGCTCTTTTAGTTATCAAGGATGTTCTTCCAAGTTCCCTATATACAAACTTATTTTGTGTTTGAATTTTCACGCCAAGTAGTTTTTTGCAAAATTTAAGGTGAACTCTTCCAAGTGCCATAGACTCGGTTAAGCCCCATAGTTCTGACCCATAATTTAAAATTGGTAAAACAAGATGATCAAACAACTCTAATTTGGTAAGTATTGAAATTGTTGGATAATTTATTAAATATGAGTTAAGCTTAAAACAGCCTTTGAGGCTTGACCTGCAAGTGTTTAAAAGGTATTTGCAAAAGATCCTTCTTTAGTGAATACAATGAAGTGAATAATATGCATTCGCAGTATCGTTGTTTATCGACATTTCAACTTTATTTTTATTTGGTTCGTACAAATAAGTGAACATTGTTTCTTAAATATCAGCATCGACAGAGCTTTATATCAAAGGTAACGTGAATCGGGCTATTTGCTGAAGATTACCGTACCATTTGGTTGACGAATAGTATGTTTTCGGAGAAATATATAACGAAATTACTAGATCAAGATAACTAAGGAAACAAATGTCCTTCAATATCAGCCAATGGTTATGATCAATCAATTTTCACCAAGTAACCTCATGTTATTAGCAGTTTTCATCCATCATTTACATTTTATTTAAGGTAAACATATTCGTTTTTAACTATTGAAATGACGAATTATTGAGTACAAGTGCATTTAGTGAGGTAAAATTTTAAAGATAGTGAGACCGAAATTAACTTTTAAATAAGTATCAATATTAAACATAGAAACAAATAAATGTTTATTTATATAATAAAACATAATACATTTTTGACAGTATAACATAACAAATTAAACAAATACTCCAGATCTCGTGGTGACGCATTGGGTTTTTTGTATCATCATAACAAATAATTTATTTATACAATATATTTGAGTCAGAAATGATAACGTGTACATGTGTTGGGCAAAATACGGTCCTTTTCTCTAACATAACAAATCATGCATAATTTCATGGTGATTTTGGTTTGTCTCTATATAAATGAACAAAGAGGAATCTATTAAAAACTTACAACCGCTATTTATAATAACGTATCAGTATTCAACAACTGGTTAATATGATAGATTCATAAAAGATTAGTTATGCTATTTCCATCACAGTCACTCATGCATTATATTAAAAACTACCAATTACCTATACATAGCCGATACAGATATATCCGCCGAATAAAACTTAAACAGTCGCGTTTGACTGTTTTCAAGTTACTTTTTAATTGACAATAGTATATTGATGTTACGTTTTTTTTTAAATCACTCCGAACGAAGAAAGGTATAATTTATTTGAAGCGGAACTTCAAAGAATTTGTTATTACCACGATAACCAACATTTAGCCGTGAATATATATTTAGTTTATGATTATCAACATTTTATACCGGGGATATTCCTGTTTAAACGAATTGGTTTGATAGATTTAAGCATCGGGAATAAATATGTAAAATATATAGTCCAAGTATTAAATAGATAATTCAAACTTATAGCATAATAGCAAGAGGGTCAAATGTCCAAATGTGCTCGCCAGAGACACCCTATGTATTTAACTGATCTGAATATGTAGCGTTCACAATGTCTAATTATTAAAGGACAAAAAACTAACCCGCTGCGACAGCATTTTTTGTAAATTATCCATAGGCATTTTCAAACTCGGTCGATATATCAATAGAAAGAATGATACAAGTGGTATAATGATTGGGCTGATTTTTGAAAAGAATTGATACTAGTCATATAGTGAAAAACTGCAATCTTTCTTACATGGACCGTAACCATTAAAAAACTTTGCCGAGATAACCTAAGCACTAAAATTCTGAGTTTAAGCAAGATTCACGAGGATAGTGGAATATCCGGTTACCATTTTTGTCTGATGAGCTGCCCTGAAATAAAAACAAACGCGATTTTATAAACGATTATATATGTAACTTAAATCATGTCTGCTGATTTCATAAATGTCATGCTTAGCCTGCGTTATTTACGAATTAGAAAACAATGTATAACTTACATTGATCTTCTCAATTCTTCTACTATGTCTTCATCGAGGACATACTGAATTGAACATTATACATATTTTAATCCCTATCGATCGGGATCTCTAATAAAATTCAAGAGTGAAAACGACGCTTATGTAAACCGAAATTGGCCTTGCATATTCAGCAGTTCCCATTCAAACGGAGGCATTACAACAATTAAACAAAACAAAAGCCATGCGTTTTACAAATTAAGTGCAGAAAAATATATTATATGTAATTTAAAGCAGTTGCCATCGAACAAGTATTATTAGAACATTCGAATTCAAGTAATGAGTGGCATCTACAACTACGTACCTTGTTATGCCCCAGATCAACCCTGAAATATTATATGTAATATGTTTTGTAAAAATCGAATGTCTTCCTAACTATAGTGTTGGACTAGACAACACTTCATTTAAAATATTGCTAAATAAACAAATATTGCAAACACAACACGACCATACTATATTCTTTCTATTCTTTTGATGTGTATTTCAAACGAGAACTGAGAATATGAGTATTAATTTGGGATCCAACAGGCTACTTGGCTAATTACTCAACCTACTGAATGATTTTTTCACTGATACAGTTTTAGAGCAAAGGTTTTCGAAAAATATTGTTCAAGCATTTTACCATAAAATAAACAGTTCATTTCTATCGTTCGAAATACCACCATTAGCCCTTATACTATTAGCAACAAACCGATTACGGAAATCCATAACGGGTCAATAAACAAACTCCCCACACAAGGAACCAGTACTTTAGTTTCACAATTTGGGACGAGCTTGGGATAACAAACAAAAATAAGTATTATTCCATTTTCAACATTTATCTTGAGCCCTTTGTGTAATTTTGAGCCTGTTAATCGAGACGTTATTAGCACGCTTTCTGTGTTTGTTATTTTACGTACACGGCTGTTGCTCGCAAAAAAATATAATCAAAAGTAATATTATTTGTTGCTTTATCAGACTTTAATAGTATTCATAGTAATTTTCGTTATTAACTATGCCACCACAACCGCCTGAGTTAGCAAGTATAAATGAAAAAAGCGAACAATTGATTTAATTTCGTTACAATACATCACTTATACAGTTATTAAACATAAAATGTGGTTGTTTTTATATTTATATCAAAGTTGTTCACCGTGGTATGTTTTAAAGCATAATTAGTAAGCATAATTTCAGATCGTTATACTTATAAACATTCTTATAACTTTATTGTAACAATAATTTAATGTATTTTATGTTCATTTCACTCAATTTCATTTTTTTTTAAATTTAATTGTGAATATATATATTTTCAAGCGTGGATATTTTTTTAATACGCGATTGTCTTGTTTGTGTGTCTTTAGTTTTTCATTTATGAAATATTCTTGTGGTATTCGTCGACTTATAACGTTCTGTAAATTAAAATGAACATTATGTTACACTACCTATCATTCAGGCCTAATATAAAATAAAAAGATAGCGATCATAACAAGGCTATAGACGTTATACTTCAAACACGAAACATTAAATTATTGAAAAAAGAATGATACGGTTTCAATATGCAAAGTCGACCGATGTTTACGTCGACCAGATATTAAACAACAACATCAAGATTTTTACATTAAGTAAATCTGAAACATACGAAAATCAAAATGTCATAGACAAATACACTATTAATTACAAAAAATGCACTACGCGATACTATGCGAATGTAAGCGGCGACTACAACTATAAAATAATGATACATTATAGTAAAGCGTTGAATTGATTTTTTTTGTTGTTTGTTATTCTCTTTTCCGCAATATATTTAAATACTCTCGAAAACAGAAATTTAAAAGTCTATTACATTTTAATATATTATTAATTCCTTATTTATACCAGAACATAATATGGGCGCTAATGTAACCAGCGCAAGCCCCACATATAAACTTGCGTCAGAAAGAGAGTATTTGCACGATTCATATTAGCTTTGAAAGCAGTATTGAAATATTTTAAGATTGTTCATATAACCGGTTATTTGAACCGTTGACAATTATAGGTTAACAGGTAAATGTTTTGGAAACCCTCTCCACTCTTAGTATGAACTATTTGATATAACACGCATGTCGACATTATACTTGCTATTATAACACACATGAAACACATGTATATAGTACTTATGATAACACTATGTGACTTATAATACATAAACATATTTTGTTTGTTATATATAAATATAAAAACAAAAGGGCAAATATGGTCCTAGATCGATCAGAGGGATAAACAAAATATATTTAAACCCAGAATGTCCCCATTCTGACCCTGATCATGTTTCCTCTGAGGGTGGTGGCACTATTTGATAAATATTTAAACAGAACACGATTTTATCAAAGAAATGGGCTTCAGATACAATTTTAAGAGTTATTTTACGGATCAAATGTCTGTATATTTCATTGACATCTTCAATCCCATATCGTGACAACTTTTAATTCCATAGAAATGATTTAATGTAAATTAGCAAATGCCTACTAAAGAATATTCACGTTTGGGAAGCGCTGTTTTTGAGTTTATATTTCAAATTGTTTTGCCAATAAAGGCTTTATTAAGAAAGATATGGGATCGCCAAAGACCATGATTAATGTTAAAATTGTTAATTGATTGAAAATTCGTTGGTTCAGTTATTGCGCCTTACAACTAATATGATTCTAGCGACAGGGAGATGCCGGGTACGATCCCAACCGAGGGAGCGTTCTTTTGATATCCCTCAAAAGCACTATACATTGGTTCTACCCAGGGCGTGGACTCGATAACTCTTCCATAATCTTTACTTTTTGATACAATCGGGCTATAATAAAAATGTTTTAAACCAAAGTTGATGTCATGGCAGTGAGTAGACAAATTAATATTACTGCCTTCCTTTACTTTTCTTGTTACAAATTAGACGTTGTAAGTTTTGACATCAGGTCAAGATTTCAACATATTTTCTAGAAAACGACAAATATAGCATAAAACACGATCTTTGTCGTTTATAAAAATATAATTTTTGAATTTGATATGTCAACAAGTCTTTAGAAATATGTGAGACCTATGTATTGGCCATTGCGATCAGAATTAGCATATCAAGTATCAATCCTCTTGTCTTTGGAGAGGATTGTTGATTTTCTTTGATTTTTTTGTTGGGATTGTCAACTTTGGACACATCGACAAGTTATGAACAAACATTTTAAGTATCTCTAGATAACGCTTCACACACATATGACATTTCTGTTCAAGTATGAAAGCCTTGGATTTTCTTGTTTCAACCGCGAAAGTTTTCAAATGTGTCCCCTATATAAATCAACGTATAACTGGGTATCCCTAGGGCGAGGTCAATTTTGACCATAAGTTTGCTCCGCTGAGAGATTGATCCGTTAATCAATTACTTCGTTTAACATATATTTATTATAATGTATTTTAATATGCTCCGCTTTTATGTCACACGTAGAAATAGTGAACAATTTTGCGAAAACTTTTTATATTTTATATTTATGATGTTACATGCATGTGCACGGGATCACATTTGTTCAGCAAGGTTCAGATAAATTCAAATTGTAGAATAGTAGACACACGGTCATTATTCAATAAATTTCGACCTATAAAATATAACTGTGGGCTGATATGGAATTTAATTTTGATCGCATTACAATATTTTAATTTTTTTAAAACGATAATAGTATTTTCACTGTGGTAAATCCTGGATTTAGATAGAGAAGTTTTATCACAAAATGTAAAAGAAGAAAACACACAACATAATCTGATATAACGAATAGTACATATATGCGTCCTCTGGTTTAAAAGAAGGAGATAATGTTACTTTAAATTTTAAACAAACAAACTTGGTTAAGTTGGCCTTATTTGACATCAAAATGGGACGATGTAAACAATTTTCCTATAGGAATGTCTATGAAAATTCCTGCGAGGTTAAGGACAATGTTGTTTGAAGGCGACGGAAGGACAACATATATCACGGTAAACCAATAGTTACCCAGTATTGTTTTCAGACGTGCTAGATATATAACCCGTAACCTGTATTGACTTTAGTTCGATGATTTGAACACACTTTATACGGCTAATTTAACTTACACCAACGATTTCAGACGTCTGGTTTGTGACATAAGAAACTTTTATACGATGATTTTACTTTATAGATCGATATATTGACCCCTGGGTGAGGCTAGTTTAGACCGCATAAGAATGATTAAAAATCTTAAAAATAAAATAATATTGAATGTTACGCACAAATCATTTAACGCCTGAGTCTGATGGTTTTAGAACAAACGATTGTTAAAACATATATGTTTAAAATCCATTAAAGGCTTGATGACCTATTTATGATACCGGAACGTTTTTAAATCTTTTGAAGTTGTAATACAGCTTCTTAAAAATTTACACTTGGGTTTATTAGGAGATGTTGATTGAATGTGACAACGACATACAAAATGCAATTCGAAAAGATCAACCTCCAAACATTGCACATAGGTTAGTCTAACAAAAAGACTTCGTTGATACGCATAGTTTTTATTTATATTCTTTATATTAAATAATAAGCTATTGTTGCAACCTATAGTTGCAATGTATATAATAACTTGAAGTACATGATGACTACATGTTTTGTGAAGTTTAAAAAAAGTATAGTGAAATGCTTACATCGTTTGATTATCTTTTATTATCTTCGAAGACATAGTTTCAGTTTCCGGCGTGGTCTGAGACTTCATGAAAGTTCGAACTGCCTCCTTTTCACGTTTATGTATTTTTCTACGAGATTCTGGCAACATCTCAAGTCCTATAAAGAACACATTCAGTTACATCAAAACAATTATAATCTTGATAAATAAAGGATAACACAAAAGTTTGTTGCTTTTTTCAAATCAACTTAGGCTGTTACCTATATGGCATCAATGAAGTTATTTAAAGTTTTCCAATTTTGATGAAATAATTTATATCATTATTTCATTTATTTAACAAAAATCCATACCAAAGACAAAAATATGTTTTTTTATGGTATTAGCAAACATCTGCACAGAGAGACAAACGTCATTGTAAAAAGCACATTTAAAGTGAATTAAAAGTAATGTTAAAAGTGTTACTAAAATGTGTTAACGTTCTTGTGGTAGGGAATTATCCGCACGCAATAATGCAATACATGTAAAAATCGACCATTCATATGGTTATATAGATCAAACTTAAAACTCTATCTAAACGCTGCCAATGTTGTTTGAAATTAAATAATATAATTTCAAGTAAACTTGAATACTTTACTAAAGTTAAAAAAAAAACATTATTGAAGAATGCTTACATTTGCATATAGATAGAACACATTTTCTGAGAAGTAAGTAGTTGTGAAAATAAACATACGTGGATAGAAGACTAAAAAATCACAAGAACGCAAAACTAAGTTGCATCTTCTCAAAACAGAGTTAAATAATTTACTTTCAAAAGATTCTGACACCGAAAAGGACAAAATAAGATTAATCCAATTAGAAAATGATATTAAATATATATACAACTTTAAAGCAAATGGGACTCTTGTCAGCACAAGACTTAAATGTATGGGTGAGGGCGAGATATGTCAAGAAAAATCAAGACAAAGTAGAAAACATTGTTTGTCTCTTAATGTCGATGGTAAACACTATGGTATTTAAATTAGGAAGCAGTTGTTATGAATCATTATACAAAAAAGCCTGTATAAATCCGATTAAACGTTTTACCTTAATTTATTCTTAAAAACACAGTCAAAGAAAAGATGCTGATTTATGTGAAGCGCATATTTCCTTAAAAGAACTGTCAAATGTTAAAGCGAACATAAAACTTAATAAAAGTCATGTCCTAGACACTTTTACAGTCTAATTATATCAACAATTTTGAAATATTGTATCACTGCTTCACGGAATGTTTCCAAAATGGAGAATTGACGCATATCCAAACTAATGTATTTTTTCGTTGCTGTATAAGTTAAATGATCCTGAAAATTTAGAAACTGGAAATCAATATCAAGACAAGACAAGGCAAGACACTTTATTGAGACTTGTACATCAATAACAAATACGTACATGATGTCACGTTTTTAACATTTTGTTTAACATTGTGTTTTGTTTAGATATAGGTTTACAATACTTAAAAAAACTACATATATATTTATATATTACTTAATGGCAAGTTATAACATTAAATTAAATGCCTAACAAGATCAGATAAAACAAGTATAAGTACAGTATTACAGTGTTTAGGGGGGAAACCCTATGTATACTACAATTTAGTGTTCAAAAATGTATTTCTTGCTTTTAACGCATATTTAACATATTTTGCCAACATTAATAGCTCATTTGTGTTATTACCATTTAGTTATTGGTGGAATTTATACACAAATGGTTTATTGTAGTAAAATGGTTTTATATATTACTTTCTGATAGTGATATATTTAGTACATTTACATACAAAGTGGAACTCATCTTCTAAATCTGATTCGTTACATAATAGGCAATACCGTTCGTTTCTTGGGTTGTTTTGAGAAGCATATCTACAGTACCAGTCTGTATTCTAAGTGGAAGAACTGACAATCGTAATTAAGTAATGTATGCCCTCAGGGGTTT
The DNA here is from genome assembly GCF_020536995.1 of Dreissena polymorpha. Classification (NCBI taxonomy): domain Eukaryota; kingdom Metazoa; phylum Mollusca; class Bivalvia; order Myida; family Dreissenidae; genus Dreissena; species Dreissena polymorpha. The sequence continues at coordinate 55,326,015 of NC_068363.1, read as the reverse complement.
AGGAATAGGATCAAGGTAATGTTCATATACAAAAACAGGTTTAAATACACAATACATGTCCAGAACCGGGCTGTTGTCGACAATCCTGTGCCAGTTCTGGATATACATATCAATAACTCTACATTTAAATTGATGTAAAAAAAGATTAACATCGACCAAATTCACGTCATCAAAAGCATGTGAAAATCCATATGTGTCTAACAGCCTTTTAACATTAGTAACCCAATTTATATGTCTTTTATTGCTATCTTGCAGGGCTTGTAAATATACACTTTTTATAATAATATTATCAGAATTTTAAACCAGTATTTAACAATTCTTATAAAACGATTTATAAATAAAGGATGCCGACCCAACTCCCCATATACTGCTTCTGTTTAACAGTCAGCAATCTTTTGCAACATTTTTAATGTATTCGTTCAATTTCTTTTGACTTTGTGTTGCCCCAAACTTCGCATGCGTAGTTGAGAATTGAACCAACAAAAGCATCAAACAACTGACATACCGTTTTAGGTTTTAAATCAAATTCTTTACATTTAATGAATAAAATATTTAGTGCTTTTAGTGCTTTACCAGCTAGATATTCTTGGTTCAAAGAGAAGTTACCTGTATAATTAAAAACTGTACCCAAATAATTAAAATCATTGACAACCTCTATTGGTTGACCATTATATGTCCAATGTCCTGATGATAAAAGACGACCACGTTTCCGGACAACCATAATTTTTGTTTTAGTAATATTTACCTTAAGTCCACAGGTATTGCAGTATTCAAGTAAACGGTCCAAATGAGATTGTACTTCTTCAGGCGATTTACCTATTGTTGCCATATTGTCAGCAAAAAGCAACAATATAAGTATAATATCATCAATATGCAAACCGGAAGTAGAACTATATTGTAAAAATAATTCTAGATCTTCAATAAATAGCGAAAATAGTAGAGGTGACATTACTTTCCCTTGACGTAGTCCGACAGCATAACTAAAATATTCTGAATATGATGAACAATGCCTTATAAAAGATTTGGCATTATGATTCATATTTTAATAATTCTGAGCAGTTTGCCTTCAAAACCACATTTGTATAATTTAAGCCATAAACCATTTCTATAAATAGTATCAAAACATGTTAACATATCAACGTATATAACATATAACCTTTTATTTTCATTAACATATTTTTTGTACTAAAGACATTAAAATAAATATAGCATCAACAGTGGACCGCCCTTTTCTAAATCCGAACTGTGCGTCCGAAATAATATTAAAGTTGTTACAAAAGGTTTCAATGCGTTCCTTTACATCAGAGGTAAACAGTTAAGTTAAGCAACTACGAAGTGTTATTCCCCTATAATTATTAATATCTGAAGTATTTCCTTTTTTGTGTATAGGGATTATTATACCATCAGTCCACTTTTCTGGATAAACACCAGAGTTTAAAATTTCATTAAATAGGTCACATATATGAGATGATATAATATCTTTACATTCAAACAGATATTCAGTCAAAGGCAATCACTTCCACAAACTTTATTTCGTTTCAAAGACTTAATACCTTTAATTATTTCATTAATAGTAAATGGTTGGTCAAGTTCCGGAAATCGAGTATTCGGCAAATGAAAATTATTATTGGAACAAAATGATTCAGCGTCATCATTCTCGAATTCATAAATACCACTGCTAATACTTGAGAAAAATGAACGAAAATTATCTAATTATATAGTTTCACCTTTGTTTGCATATCAACTATCAACACAGATTACACAACTTTAGCAAGTTTAAACGTAGCGTTAACTAATTGCTCTACCAAACATTATCAGTCTTGATAAGCAAGGACTTATTAAAAACATACTTATTGGGTGCAATATTCGACACATACAGGGTATAATCGATTATTCAGAGCTACTATAGACGGCGCGCTTGTATTTGTTAATTTTAAGAAGGCATTTGATACAACACAATGTATCATGATGATTAACGTTTCAGCAAAATAGAATGTTTACATTTGCATATAGATAGTAAACACAAAATTCGGTTTCAAGAGCAACTTTATAAATATGGTATACAAAATGTATAACGATATATGTTGTTCATCGGTTGGCAATCAAAATGTTTCCAAAGACACACAGGAATACGACCAGGATGTCCTATTTCAGGTATAATTTTTATTTTAATAGCCGAAATATTAGCCATACAACTTCGTTCTTGTTATCAATATGAAGGTATTACGGTGTAATGCAACCGAAATGTTCGAAATTTTAAAATCACACATCTTACAGATGATACTACACTTTTCTTAAAACACACACACGAGATACCTATTGCGTTTAATATAATTCTGCTAGATGTGAAGAACTTAATTGAAATGAAATAATGTATCTTGTAAAAAAATTAATTCATGGATTAACAGAAACCGGCCATTTATATAAGAGTAACATCAATGAACATTGATTCAATAAAGTCAATACCCAAAGTGAAATGGAAATCTGGCTTTTATGAAAATTATTTTCACTTTGATTCAAATGAACAAGGTCAATAAGCAAAAAAAATGCACACACATATGTTTTATATAAGAACTGATATATAAACCACAATGGAAAAAGCCTTATTTTCGATAATAGATACATTCGAATATAATTTTAATGAATTATTTACTTTCCAATAACGGCTTAGCTAAGGAAACACATATTATTTCAAAATTAGAAAACACATCTAACTGGATTACCGAGTTTAATATAATACAATGATTAAAATCATCAATTCCAAAAGATTGGACTCGTACTTGGCAATCAACTGAATTTGTTAATACCTCGGTTGTGTACGTATATAATTAGAATGCGAACATCCTTTATACTATATACCCTAAATACCAATTAAATTGTAACAAACTATGTATGCTATGTTTTTTATATTATTTAACTGAAGGCTTTTTATACAGTTTGAAAAACAATATACAACTAAACTATATAGAAACTATTGCAAACACATGTTTGCAATGAATGGTTATATCACTGAAAATGTATGTAACTGTATTTTATAACTGAAATGACTTATGGTATAGGTGGTTATTTTTGTGAATAAATAATTTGACATTTTGTTACTATCATGGCTCTTATAGGATTGAACATAGTGACTTGGAACATACCTGGGATTATGTCGAGTGCCGCATACCTATCAAATGTACTAAGTGATGGCAACGTCGACATTTGCGGTCTATAAGAACACGGGTTACTGCTCTGTAATGTTCATTTTATGGACACTATTTTAACTGATTATAACCATTTCACTATTTGTAGTAATACCGAATATTCAAAGTCTTCACGCGCAACTGGTAAAGGAGGCGTGGCTATCATATGGAAAAACAAGTTGAACAACTTGATTACACCATTGACCATTGACAGTGATTACGTTGCAGGAATACAGATGCAAATTTCTCCGAGAAAATACATTTACATTTTTCAAGTTTATTTACCATGTGTTAATCATTCTAATCACATATATTGTGAATGTTTAAACATGCTTTATGATCTATATAATACGTATTGTCGGCATGGTGAAACAATATTCCTAGGAGAGTTCAATGCAGACATTAAATCTCCTAACAATAGCTTTAGAAACAGGTTATTAAATCGATTTGCTTATTATTGTAATTTGCATGCCGTTAATTCTCTTGAATCATGTATTGGTCCATCTAATTCATATGTTTCCTATGACGATAGATATTCCTCATTAATTGACTTTGTTTTTGTACCAACTGAATTATTGGCGTCGCACTGGATTGCGGCGACTATATATGTAATGCATTTTTTTCGCTTATGGGAGGAGAAGTTATTTTACGGATCAATGTATATATTATAGTTTTAAGAATATCTTGCATAGTGGTGATTTTTTGTGTAAATAAGTGTACATAAGTACTGCGTTTGTGCCTATTACATTTATTACAACATTTATTGCCAATAATGCAAAGCTAATTGTTTTAATTAATAACTGATCCACAACTGATCACAGGGGAAAGATCACAGGGACTTGACAAATTCGCGAAACATTCTGGTTTTGTATAAAAACAAATGTTTTGTATAACACAAAACATAATCAAAATATATTTGTTTTGTTGTTTTTCTAATTTGCTTATTTAGTGGCGAATCAATGTAGTACGATATTTGACGACCTATCGCGCAAGCAAGTTTATCGGAAGGCGTAGTGGTACGAAAACGTACAATGTATTAGTTTATAAATAGACATATAATAACGATCGCTATTCACAACTTCACCAAATAGCAGTATATAAGTGAATGTCAGCAGGAATAGCTCAGTTGGGAGAGCGTTAGACTGAAGTTGTTTACGCAACAGTCATCTAAAGGCCCCCGGTTCAATCCCGGGTTCCGGCACGAACGGAACAGTTCGGCGGCTGACAACTTTTTCAGTCAGGTTAATAAATATAATAAAGCTTTATTTTATGTAGACAATTTAAAATCCATTTTACTACAATTGGACATTTTTATTAAAATTAATGGATACAACGTGGTGACAACGTTAATTAAAATTTCTTACATCACTTAAATATCTTATAAAAAAATACACGTGTTTTTATATTAACAAATAAATGCAAACAACACATCTATTAACTATGTATTGTTATGGTTGTCTATCATAGACCCTAAGTACTATCCCTGCCACATATAGAGCGCGAAGCGCGACACGTATGATTGATTGTAACAATGAGTTGCGATAAAGGAAGCAGCCGCTTATCAAGGAGGAGCTGTGTCCCAGCAACCCGTTTCCTTAGAGTCAAGCAGTCCTCGGATTTTTTTTAAGAACCATATATAGAGCGCGAAGCGCGACACGTATTACTATCCAGGTGGTATATTCCCTTTAGCATTATCCGACCATTACGTCCATAGTTATCTTCCGAAGAATTTGAGAAATTTTGAAATCCTTGTTCGAAGTCCAAATTTTCATCCGATTGTTCCCAAACTTGCACAGGTTTTTTTAGAGCGCGAAGCGCGACACGTATTATTGATTTTCATCCGATTCTTTCCAAACTTACATTGTCTTCATATCAATGAGCATTTTTACCTCATTTAAAATGAGAAACATCGGGACAATAAGTCCAGATTTTTTTTCTATTAAATTTTACAAAACAAATAATTTCCACTTGTTTAAAAGATTTCACAACTTTAGGCTGAATCTTTCCAAACGTGTTAAGTGTTAAGTGTAAATAAAATGAACTATGAAATATTTCGGGGTTACAACACAAAATCATAGATAATGGTTATTTGGGGGTTATAACACAATATCATAAATAATGGTTACTTGGGGGTTATTACACAAAATCATAGCTAATGGTTATACCAGTATCTTTTTCTATTTTGTTTAAAATAATCGGCCAATATATTAATATTAACAGTACAATAAAATCGTTCCATGTAACTTCATTGAGTGCCATTTACACTGAATTTCCCGACGCCCTTTGATGCTATGCATCAATACTTATCTTGTTGTATTTTGTGACACATTGTGAAATTGCTGATGATGTCTGTCTAAATGTTTCTAGACAGAGACCAATTTTATGCTGCTTGAATTTTGAGATTCATGTTGATGACAATGGCAGTGATTTTAAAAAATGTATTAACTGGAAAGCTGCTCACAGTGATCATGTTTTGCAATATTGTAACATTCTGTGTGAAACATTATCTAAAGTTGATACAAATAAAGCTGTAGATGCAAATGAATTGTATTCGGTGCTGTCTAGCAGTATGCGTGATTGTGCTAATACCTGTTTCCCCACTATACGTAAAAGGCGTAACTTGAAACCGTTCTGGACGAAGGAGCTCACGGAACTACATGCGCATATGAGCTCGTCACGTGGTGCAGCGTTGGAAGACCACGTTTATGATCCTGATCCAGTCATTGATACTAACACCCTTCTCGCACTCCGTGAAATGTATCGCAACTCAACAAGCCGCTTTCGCCATCGAGGATTGATCTCGGAACCACTTCCGATCGGGCAAGGAACCCGTCAGGGAGGCAAAAGTTCGCCGCTGTTGTATCTAATTTACATTAATGGCCTGATAGAGAAACTTGAAGAGAGTGGTAATGACCTGTGCTTTTATGGCATTAATATGGCTTCGCCTACCGTGGCCGATGATATGGTTCTAGTATCATACTCTAAAAATGTTCTCGAGAGGATAATAAAGATTTGCCATGAATATGCAAACAGGTGGATGTTTCTTTATAATGCATCGAAGTGTTCCGTACTAGTCTATAATAAGAAGACAGAAGAGACTTAAACCTTCTATCTAGGGCATGAACGTCAGACCGCTAGCGACAAGTATACCCATCTTGGTATTGAAAGAAACTCTTTTCTGACCACTAATTATGCGATTCATGATGCATGCGTGCGACTGCGAGGAACATTCATGAGCTTGTGCTCTACCGGGATAGCCTTTAAAGACTGACTCCACCAACTCTAACAACAATATTTAGCTCGTCTGTTATCCCTAAGGCCTTATATGGCTGTGAGCTATGGAACAACAAATCGCAAAGTGATCTCGTACAACTTTCTATTGCACAGAACTTTTGTCTAAAACATATGCAAGGAGATGACAGAAACATCTCAACAGATTTTTGCCTGTCAACCGTTAATACCGTTCCGATAGTGAATAAACTGGAAATCATAAAACTAACATTCCTCGGCCAAATATGCAGATTAAATCCTAAATACCTAGCGAAAGATATATTCAACAATAGACTTATACGTCACATTGAACTAGAAGGCCAATGCCTCGGATATATCCCTGATGCATACAGGATACTACAAAAGTATGACTTAATGAACGTCTTACGCTCATACGTCCTGGATGGAAATTTACCCACAAAGCGACAATGAAAGAAAGTAGTCGAGAAAAACGTCGTAATGAATATAAAGAACGAAATACAGAGTCGCATCAAGGGCAACGATCAATGGGGAGTAACTGCGCATGTAATAGACTCCAATAATTACTCCCCTTTATGGAGAGTAGCAAAAGACAATCCAAAACTAATTAACGTGTGTAAAACAATATTGAATAGCATAGGTATGTTTGTGTCTAGACAGTATGTACGAGAATGCAGACATTGTTGCTTGAAAACCGCTAATCTCATAAGTCATAAGTTGTGTTATTGTCACTTGCTAGAGGATAAGCGAAAACATTTATGGACGATTCTAATTGAATGCATCGGAATAACGGAATTTTCGCGCTTCATCCACTTAAATGGCTTAGAACAAAGTGTATCGTTGCTGAAAATGATATCTGAAACTGTTGACTCATATTTTGTGCATTTTAAAGTGTGCAAAGCTGCTGTTAGCATCCTGAACTAGGGTTAAACGCTCTGAGCCATTTTTTTAACATATGTTGACATGTCGATCCAATCTATGTTAGTGTACCTTACAGTATATAGCAGTCTTCCGTGGAAGGCAAAACCTGTGACATATATGAAGTATATTCGCCTATTATGTCTTTATTTTCGTTTTCGCTTGAAGACATACCCTCGGCGAATAAGTTACACTGAAAAAAAGGTAATTATTATTATCTCAATGTGATTATTTTCCTTAGGTATTACAGGAATTAACAATTATTTATCATTTATTCATAATCTAATTATGTTATACTTATCTTTGTAAATAATCTAATGGCTGTATTGAGTTGTTTCATTGTTTATCTGTTTATGTGTATATGCTCGATTGTTCTTCCTTGCTTGTATTATATGTTATGCTCTTCATGAATGGAGGAAAATAAAAGTCTATCTATAATTAAAACAAGTTATCTATTGCTTAGATGCAAGAAAACGACAATACACACATCAAGCAACATGATTGTATAGTAAAGAAACCCATTTGGAACGGATTATTTGAAAGTTATATATTTTAACCAAGCTTAAAAACGAACAAAACCTTATAATTACGATGAAGTTATCTTTATAAAAGAAAACGTGCACGCTAAACACCAATACCGGTACCCCAATTGTAATTTATACTAGGGTCAATGGTTTAAGAATTTATTTTGAAACGAATGCTAAAGTGATTTGTTAGCTCATACCCGTTTAAGGCATGCGGAGACTTGAAGAAAAAATCACAATCTAATATAATAATTGTATGAAACCAATGTTCACTGATGTGTTAGTTAGTTACAAAATGTTTTAATGAATTAATATTAATCAGCAATAAACTATTATGATAAATTTAGTTTTAAAAACCATACTAAGTTCATCAGCCATTCTTGTTGACAAAAGATCAGAACCAAATATAAACAAAGCTTAACTCCAGCTGCTTCCATAGGAGACCATTCTTATTAGCCTTCAACTTGCTATTAACACATACAGAAATAGATAAGACACACATACAAAGAAAAATATACAAAATAGAATAAAAACATCAAACATAGCTTTGGTGGTTAAACACCTGTTTAAGGGTTCCTCAGCCTCACACTTGACAAAAACGTATTCAAAAAATGTATAAAATGTTTATAATAATTAATATCATAGCACCACTTCCGAAATATAACTTCAAAAATAAATGCTAATCAATTTCAATAAAAAAAGGTGTGACGCTTACAGAATTTCTGAGATGAATAAAACAACACAAAAATACACACAACTACATCTTGTCTTTAACCAACAAGCTTTTAAATTAAATAGTAAGCATCATACAATTTTGTCAAAAGCCAAATCACATAACGTCCTGGTGTATGTTTCAACGGAAAAAAAACTTGCTTACCTTGTTACGTAAATGGATACACATGTATGACAATATTTCCGTTAGCGAAATGAACACAAAACCAAAATAAACGCGTTTTAAACAGAAAACACTTTTATTAAAAAAACATAATATATTACAAATTCCAGAAAATCGAAATGCTTCACAAGAAAATGCCTTTTACATGTTGTAAAAATGCAAGATATCATAGCTGGAATAATTATGAAAATTAACCATATTTCATATAATTGTTATATGACAAGTTGTGTACTATTTATCTAAATTGGTCATGACATCAAATAAGTTTGAATCTCTCTGAGTAAGCTTATGTAATCAAATTGAATTAACAAAAGAAAACGATGGACTTGTAAAAGTATGACTTTTAACGTAAGAAAAGAAAGAAATGTTTGAAATGAAACAAAAAAAAAAACATTTTTTTAGTAAGATTGTATTATGACAAAGCAGAATTCAATTTTACAAGGTATAGTGCAAAATTATGCAAATAACGGTTGACATCAATATTTAAACAAAACAAATAAAAAATACACGTATGCGCTTTGCCGAACGAAAAAAAAATAGTACATACAGTTTCACTAACTTGGAGTATTAAGTTTCTGAAATTGTGAGTATGACACACATGACAACAACCAAAATAATTTAAGAGACACAACGTGACAATGTACATCTTCTCATACTTTAAAAAAAACTGCAATATATTTTCATCAAATTTAAATAATTACTTATTATTGAGCTGTAATACGGAAACGAAATGACTGTCATCAGAAAATGTATGTTGGGTAAAAAGTCCATAGTGGAATCACCACAGATTTTTTCTTTCAAACATTCTGAACATAATTTGCCGCGATCTCGCGTAGAAACTATTACTCAAAGAAAAATGATTCCCGAACAAATCAAAGGAACGTAAAGACCTGACATTATGCGCATGTCCATCATACACGAATAATTCATATTAATGTCTATCTAATTATACCTAAGATCCTTACAATATGTTATATTACGAGTCTAAACACGTTTACAAAATGGTATGAAAGCGGTAATACGTAAGACTAAATTAACAAAACGCTTTATATACAAATGTTGACACAATTTGAATAACAAGAGACTATAAAAAGAAAATTCGATCATAAAAATTCGCTGAGTGTAAGTAATAAGTAAATAAAGAAACAGGCTAAAAAAGTTTAAAGTTGTTTAATAAACTTACGGAAACGATCGTGAATTCCTCGTGGTTTGCACCGAATGCGTTTCAGAAGTTGGTACATGTGCAAGAGACAGTTTAGCGGAGGACAAACCAACGGCCTGATTGCGTACTCTTTAATTAGGAAGTACCTCTGGAAGCACCACAGACTGTCCGACATCACGTGAATTTTATTGAACGTATAGCTAAAATCGCAGATATTGAAAGCAACTCAATTATGTATGTGTATGTATGTTTATTTCATATCAGATCCAGAAGGCCAATAACAGCCCAAGTGGACAATGGTTATGCATACAGTGTTTACAAATTTGCAATATATAAGGATATCAATGTATGACAGTTGAAACATAAATACTACTACTAGTTATGATAATACTTATAATACTAATAATGTTAATAATACTTATAATAATAATTATACGAATACTAAGAACAAATATTTTCTACTATAATGATGCAAGATATATCATGTAAATTTACATAACATGCAACTCAAAATTGTTGGTTAAATCACAGCTCAAACCGCTTAAGCAAACGTGTAATTATTATTCTAATGATAATAATGCAATGTATAAAATGTACATTGGCATACAACGCATTGCAAAGTTATTGATGAAATGACAAATATAGCCGCTACAGCAAACCTGTAATAAATGTGATAGGTATAATAATGATAATTATACATGCATCACACAATTATTGGTTGGATAACATATAAACAGGCAAAAGCGGGCTTGTACAATTATATGCGCGTGTAAAGTAAATAGTAACCATCTCGTTATTAGGGAATAATTTGTGTAATCAGATAATATAACATAATACGAATAACTACGAGTCTTTATAATTTCACAGTAGAGTAGTAAAAGCATGATATAACCTTTTTGTATCTATTAAACATTGTTGTTATTGTTACAAAGGCTCTGTTAAAGACTGTATAAAAGTTACTTTTAAATACTAGCATAGACTCGATTACTTATTCGTCAAAAGAAAAGTTACATTTTCGCTAGCGCCTTGTCTTGGCTACCTATTCGAAATTGAAAAGTAGATAGCCCTAAGGCTTGAAAATGTTTAAATAAATGATAACAAACTTATTATAATGATCATAAAGGATATATAATATTCCTTTCTAAGACTCCAGCTGCCTTGACTATTTATTCGAAAAAAAGAATAAATAACACACGAGCAATTTTAAAGTACGTTTACATGTTTACGATTAACAAATCATTGTATTACGGTAAGCATGTACAACCACATCAACATACGGAAGAGTGCTGTTACGCCTTTGTAGTACGTAAATGTATAGAATATATGATAATAAAGTGTATATACCTGAACAGTGCAATAAGTAGGTTGACGAGTAGAATGTTTGCAAAAAGCAAGTAAACGCCCATCATAATGGGAACGATCATCTTTCCAGTTTCGCTTGGGCAACGTTGATATGTTCCGTTGGTCCACATCGTAGCATTATTGGTGCAATCCATCAACCCTGTGGCAATACATGTAAATCGAGTTATGTGCATTTTCTGTAACACGGTATATGTCGGTTTATTCAATGATACTGTTTTATGAACTTATTTATCAAAATGTGGAGCAACTGATTTTAGAAATAAGCGTTGCATCGCTTAATTGGAATTGTTATGTGCCGTAGATTTTTAAACCTTAATGTAGTTTGGTCTATATAACTGCCCTATCTCTAGATAAAGAGTGCGCCGTCATATATTGGCCGTCTTGACCCTTGCCAATACAATTTAAAAAAAAAATAATCATATACAAAATATGAGATTTTTGACCCCAACTTGCAGTCAAGGAATCAATAAATGTTATTGTTCAGATAATGTGTTTATATTATACTTTGCATTACATATGATATTTAGTGTATTGTTTGTTTGTCCGCTATTTAAGTTATGACAAAAATATTGTATGGGGTCGATACAAATGGTATGGTGCTCGACGTCTCCGGGCAATATTTTATTTTGTGTCCGCTGACCTTAAATGTTTTGTAAACTTTATTACAAATTTTACAGCGCAATAATTTCCCATTTAATCGATTTTCTCTTTGGTCAGATTACGAACCAAATGCTCGATATTTGTTTGTTACGTAAGTTTATTTCAATATACAATGAATATACTAGAATGTGCTGTATACAAGAAATAGACTAGGCATCTTAAAGCTTCCTCGCCCTATTATATCCCCCTAGAAAGTTTACGAACGTTATAAGACCTCGACCTTCGGCTTTGGCCACATAATTGTTTCTGCGCTAACAAGTTGCTATAACACTATTTTGCATGTTCCTGAAACTCTGGAGCTATTGATATAAAAATCGAAAGAGTTAATCCTTGCGTCAATACTAACCAGGATATTAACTGACATGATCCTTATTGCGGGGACTTAATGTTTCGCTTCCTTGTGACAATTACCGTTGATCTAGTGAGAACCATTTAAATATGATTTTGTCGTTGAATATAGGACACAGCATTGAGTCAAACGTTTTTTTTCGGTTACTTTGTTTTTTACGGTACAAACGTTATTGCCCTCTTGAAATATGATGTTTAGTTGACGAAATGTTAAAAAATTTATTTAACATTCTATTTGTTATTAACTGTTAGTTAAGTTTAAGTTTAATAAGTAAATATGACCACATGACCAAAAACTCAACCCTGACAATCAATCACAGTTTTGGGTCAGCATATACATTTCAACAAGTCAATAGGGTTAAACAAACAACTGTTTAAGGCCTTAACATGATCGCGGTTTAATGCATTCTTTTGATAACGTGCGAAAGCAATTTCATTACATAAGCCCTCATGAACTTTACCTTATGTCATCCAAATAAAGAGGCCTTAAAATTTTCTTCAGAGTAACCAGTATTTTTCTTGATCTCGTAAAGCTACACATTTCCAGATATAACCCCAATTTACACTTTATCAGTGACCTCAACATTACATAGGTGTGTTCCCGTTCTTTCAAGTAACAAATTAAAACTGTTAAGAGGACAAAAGTTCAAAAGGGTCACAATATTTTTTGAAACAATTGTCATGGTACAAGTTTTATTAACCTTCGACACGCTGACTTCATAGTAAAAAAGCGTGTTCCTTTTCTCTCAAATAGCCACAATTCCAAATGTTCTGTTGTAAACAAATAATCTATGGAAATTACCTTCGATAGACATTTTTCTGTCCTTCAAGTAACCCATCATACAACTTTGCATGCGATGAGATTAAATTATCGAAAGATGAATTGCGGTACTTAAACGATTTGTGGACCGACCCATCGACGGACTTGTGCGAAGAATTATAGCTCATCTCAAATTCTTCGAAGGGTGGTATGGTTAACCACAAAAAGTCCAGATCGTTCAATAATACACATATCAATGTATACATAAATGTTTGTTTAAATAATAAGATTACCTTCCGTTTCGTCCAAGAATAGCTCTCCATACAGATGCCAATATGGTCTTCTTAATATTTGTCTTGCTGTCTCCCATGTTGCCGGAGAATTCGGGTACAAAATCGAATGTGACGAAATTGCATATGATACAAAAAACACTGCCAGAATCAGCAAAAAATAAAGAAGATCCTGGAACTTAATTAAGGACAAAGAATTTAAAATTAGAGATAGTACGTGTTCAAAATAAAACGAGAACCACGGAAAATTGCTGCAACGATTGATACAGTTTCAGCACACCTAAAGTTTGATCAGTTTATATAGCTTAGGTCCTATTTGATCATTGTATTCATTGCATGTTTTATGCGTGTAATTGAGAGCTTTTTAGAAATGTGTTGAACGTAACATAATTAATCGTTTTGAGATCACTTTAACCATTTTTCTAATGCTTATATTAAAGACGTTTTATGTATGTCAGTGTATGTATTCGAAAAAGGTCGAAACCAGGTAACTAGTGTTGTATGGTAGAAACAACGCCCTAAACTGTGGGACATTGGAATTATAATGCCGTACTCGATATAATATGTATCACACAGCGAATGTTGTTTCGTGTGAAGTATTTTAATTAACAACACGGTTTAGTGTTCATGTCCTTTATGGGTTCAATCTTCATATAATACTTTCTCTATAAATCAAATATATCATTGAATTTTTAATATCACAGAGTAGTTTAAGCAAAAAAAAATTAAGCCATTTTTTATGGTTCTCGTCAGATTTTGATCACGTAATTTCTCCATGTTGATTTCAATGCAATAATTGTAAACAACAATATGGCAAGCCAGTTTAATCCATCCATATTTTATAATATTCAACTAATTGCTATTATTTAATTATCCTAAAATGTACACAAAGTTGTCAAATATTAATAAACGTACCATTTTTTTTATCATTATCAGTTTTGGACCTAACACCTTTTGAAGTGAGAAGATGTGAATGAGACGCAAAACGAAAGCAACAAAAGCAAGAGACAGCACGACTCTAGGCGCATCAAATTCGTCTGGAAAGTTTTTGAATCTCAGCCCAAACCCAATGAAAAAAAGGAAAATCGAAATGAAATCTATTGCGTTCCATCCGCTCTTGATGTGCTTTGTTTTATCTGTTGCTGTAGCCACCTATATGAAATAAATATGATATAAGAGTGTGGCTAATTGCAATCGCTACAAATTAACAATATAAATGATACCATTTTTAACACAATTGGTTAAACATAATCGCTTTTAAGGAATGAAATATTCACTTAATTAGTAAAATATATCAATGTAAACACATACCGTAGACATACCACCTTATATTACAGCGTAACATGAATACTCAAATGTTAATAACCGTTTTTCATTTACGGGTATGGCATGCAATATAAACGTCCTACTATCGTTATAACCGTTTTTAGCATTAGACATTAGCAATTATCCGTGTATGTATGTATGTATGTATGTATGTATGTATGTATGTATGTATGTATGTATGTATGTATGTATGTATGTATGTATGTATGTATGTATGTATGTATGTATGTTTGTATGTATGTATGTATGTATGTATGTATGTATGTATGTATGTATGTATGTATGTATGTATGTATGTATGTATGTATGTATGTATGTATGTATGTATGTATGTATGTATGTATGTATGTATGTATGTATGTATGTATGTATGTATGTATGTATGTATGTATGTATGTATGTATGTATGTATGTATGTATGTATGTATGTATGTATGTATGTATGTATGTATGTATGTATGTATGTATGTATGTATGTATGTATGTATGTATGTATGTATGTATGTATGTATGTATGTATGTATGTATGTACGTACGTACGTACGTAAGAACGTACGTATGTATGTATGTATGTATTTATGAATGTATTTATGTATTGATAAATTTATGTATTGCTAATTTATGTATGAATGTACGTACGAACGCAAGTATGTATGTATCTTTGTGTGTATCTTTGTATGTATCTTTGTACATATGTATGAACTTAAGGAGACACGAATGGATGGATTAATTGAGAAATGCATGGCTGGACGGGTGTATGGGTGAACGGGTGTAAGGGTGTAAGGGTGGGTGGGTGGATGTGTGGAAGGGTGGATGGGTGAATGGATGGTTGGATGGTGGATGAATTGATGGGTGGAATGGTGGATGGGTTGATTGGTGGCTAAGTGAATGTACTAATAGGTTGATGGATGGGTTACCTGTCGGATTTCTTCAACAAGCATGCTGAAAACCCATGTCATCAGTGCGTATTCAATGGTCGAAACATTTCTTGCGAGACCAAACAAAATCACATATGCGTAGATAATCAGAAATGCAACATACATCATCTGGTGGAAGAAACGACGAATTTATTTAGGCATGGGGAATGTTATACACAATGTTAATACTTGCTCTGGTTTCATCCAATGACACAATTAGAAATGTGATCAAATAAATCAATGTCTGTTTACGTACCACATTGTATGCGAATTTTGTCATCGGGATGTCGAAGAATTCTAGTCCGCCATTGAATATTACCAGGAATGGGAACAGTAAATATATCGCAAACTGTAACATAATTTAAATATATTTGCATATATATGTATATATATATATATATATATATATATATATATATATATATATATATATATATATATATATATATATATATATATATATATATATACTACCAAAACCAAATCCGTTCTTACAGTAATGCTATGGCATCACTCATACTTGCCAGTCTGCATTTGTACTAGTTACATTTCTAATTGATACCACATTAAATTTTTGACATATCCTCCGGGAAAATTTGAAATACAAAATAAACACAAAGCACTATGTTCAGAATATCTAGTAAAATAATGGCATATTTTTTACTTGTAACGAAGGATAATAAACATCGCTTATTAACAACTTTTTGATGAGAAATAATGACTGCACGTTTGAATATTTAAACGTGAAAAATATAGGATAACGCATCCGGTCCATATTGTATTTAAGGACCGACGGACGGACAAACAGACGGACGGAAAAAAACAGACGTTCTTTGCGATTCTGGTGTATCCACCCTGTGTTACGTTGTTTCGGGTGATATAATTATCTGATAATTATTGAACATTAATCTTTCTCTGTGAATTCTCTTTAAACTCTGGGTCTAACATAAACTGCAAAAATGCTTATTGCATCTGGATAGGCTCTAGGAAGATTTGGCTTTGTCAATTACAATTTAATACAAACTTATTGGGGAGCAACTACTATAAAAGTTTATGGAATAGTGTTCAACGATTAAGAACTGTAAATCGACTGTTTTATTTTCGGTTATTACTTTGCATGCTTCATAGTGCAGTGGTATTCCGTATCCATACACAAGCTTTAAGAAGAATTACATGATTATTAACGAGCATCGGACATATGTGTTTTTCCATTTTTAACCACCCATTTACTATAATTTCAAATTATACTAGTTTGAGCGAGAGGTGATGGAACAAGTTGAAAGCTTGTCAATCATAATTTATTGGTAAAACATGTTTACACCTGATAAAACCCATTTCTGTTTTTTCTGATATATACTTGTTATAGCAGAGTATACACAAAAGCTGTACCGATATCCACAGTGCTTACGTTCACCATGAAACGCTTAAACAATTAAGGTAACATTTTTATATTGTAAATATACTTGTAAACACATTAACCATTTAAAATTGTTATGTACCCATTAGGGTACAACTGTTTGTTTTACGGACATTATGGTTTGTCTTTCAAACTTCATGTGCTCTTCTGCATGATATTTTCCTTATGTTTACACACTAACACATCAACTCAAGATTTTTTCCAGTAATCGGCTTTAGAAAAACAATTCAAATTCCTTCTTAATCACATACATAATGTTTACAAATGAACGTTATTCGGTATTTTCCATACTTTTAACGTCTTTTATATTGAAATTTGAATCGTAGTAATTACATAAATTAGAACAATTGAAATTCCCATTTCGCAAATCAAACAAGATTTACAACCAACATGATAACGCGTAACGTTGCCGCTTAAACATAAGTGTGCTTACATTTAACTTGTATGTGTTGATCAATGCGCACCTCTTTTTATCATTGGACCGAAAAGTACATACAATGGAAAGATAAATAAGCCTACCCATTAAAGGCTCAAAAGTTAGCCAGTAAATATACGTATATGTTCATTAAGTTTACGTAAATTTACATTTAGGCAATTAATGTTACATTTGGGCTGTAATATCGCATGTTCTACTGTCTGTTGTATCAGATACGGATGTGTAGCAAGGGGCTCTCTTCTAGCGAAAAGTCGTCAAAGGAGACAACATATACTAACGTTACACAAAAACACTATACACATCGCCTTATATAAAGGTGAAAATTATAACCAAGATGGAAACAACTCAGTGTATTTCAACATTATTTGGGTATGAATTAAGACACATACATGTACATATGCCGTCGCTTTATATACCGCCGTTTTCAGACTACTTTTCCACAGTGTGTAACTTGTGCTTTTGAAGCGGTGGTTACATATTTTTAATGAATTATTACTCTTGAAATAAATACTTTACACAACTGTTCTTGTGTGCCAAGAGTCCGTATTGACACTTCTTATGGTTGAAGCGATTGAGCTTATACTGTCGAACGTATGCACGCCATTATATTGTTATAACCTATCAATTATCATCAAAACATTATGTATAATTGTGCACTTTGAGAGCATGCATAGCATTCCATCAGTTGAGAAATATAACGATGATAATAAATTATGCCTCTGTACATCTTTGTTTGAAATCGGCATTTGTTGTCGTGGTTGGCAGAGCTGAGTTTCGGGAGACTATGCTGATGCGCTCTGTTTGTCACCTCTGGGAGCAAGGCCTGCTGTGGCTAAGCAGGTGGATGCGAAAGCGGCAGTCCTTGTTGCACAATACGCACGCAAATTGCTTGCAGTTGGGGGAATGGCGGCATGCGCTTTTCGCATGCTTCTCTATCGAGTTGCATGCTCGGATCTGCTTGCCTCGGCTGCCCCGATTCCTCTATGAA
This sequence comes from Dreissena polymorpha, assembly GCF_020536995.1. Taxonomy (NCBI): domain Eukaryota; kingdom Metazoa; phylum Mollusca; class Bivalvia; order Myida; family Dreissenidae; genus Dreissena; species Dreissena polymorpha. The sequence continues at coordinate 55,307,578 of NC_068363.1, read as the reverse complement.
TTGACTGTCTCCAGGCGATGCTGAGTCTCCTGGTGATTGTCGCGATGCCGCATGCTTTAAAGTCCCTCATGAAGGCATCCTTGTACCTGAGGACTTGGCGAGCCAGTTGCAAGATGACCGTACATCATGTCCTTTGGCAGGCGCCCATCATCCCTTCGGCGCACGCGGCCAAGCCAGCAGAGGCAGCGTTGAGTTATCCCAACACGTTCTACAATGTCGCTGTGCGGGCTGCGATCCCGTTACTTTATCTCCAAAATTCGCTTTAGGCACAACATATGAAAGGTGTTGAGGCGGCCGTTCATGTCGCATGAGGGTCGTCCAAGTTTTGCTACCATAAAGCAGGTTGCTGCGGACACAAGCCTGGTATACCCTGGTCTTGGTTTTCTCTGTTAGAAGCTTATTTTCTCAGACTCTCTTTGCAAGTCTGATCATGGTTGCTGAAGCCTTTTCGATGCGCTTGCTAAGCTCGGTATAAATAAGCGGGTTTCCGCTGATAGTGGACACAAGGTAGGTTAAGTCGTCGACAACCTCCATGATAAACTTCCCGATCTTAATGCAGGGTGCTTTACTGGAATCCTTGTACATTATGTTTGCCTTTTTCAAGCTGATAGTAAGCCCAAAGTCTCTTCATGCCTTAGCAAAGTGGTCTATGAATTTCTGAAGGGCCTCCTCTGTATGCATGGCAAGGGCAGCATTCTCCGTAAACAACAGCTCTTTGACGAAGACTTCGGTCACTTTTGTTCTGGCCCATAAGCGAGCGAGGTTGAACAGTTTCCCATCCGACCTGGTGTGAATATAGATGCCATCAGTGGACGAGTCAATGGCATACTTCAGCATCAGCGAGAAGAAAATGCCAAACAAGGAAGTGCAAGCACTTAACCCTGCTTAAAATCGCTACTGATGGGGGATGGCTCGGAGGATGACCCATCTAAAACGACAGTCTTTGTAGGGTCGATAAAGGCCAGTAAACTGGCATACCCTGTTCTCTGCACTTTTCTTGGAGTTGACGTACATTAAAAGTCATGGAAGTGCTTGATCTTTCGGCGCGAAAGCCACACTGAGACTCAAGGTGCGACTTCTCGCACGTCGATTTTTTTTGTTGGCGAGAAGAGCTGAGGGTTTGGTTGCAAAGACTGGTTAAATTTCTTGGAGATTGGCGTTGAACAAGTCAGGATTCTATCCCTCCTTCTTTCCAAAGGCGGCAAGGGCGACATTGTAGACGATGTTCCAGATGGATTTCCATCGTCCCATATCCCCCGCTCCGGAAGGTCTTTTAGAGCTTTATCAAGGCTGGTAACAAACTCCTCCCTGCTCTGACAGTCACCAATTCTAACTGTGTTGATACGGGGCCGACCTAGGGGTTTGAAGCGTTTTAGCTTGCGGGTGATGAATCACATCTTGCTGCATATTTGGGAGTGGTCTTAGCCTGCGCTGTGGTTGCTGCGTGCTCCCAGTAGGCTTCTAAGCAGGGAACGTCTGGTAATGGCAAGGTCAAGCTTGTGCCACCTATTGGACTTTGGGTGAATTAAGGACACGTTGTTCTGGTGTTTTAGACTGGAATAAGGTGTTCGTGATGCAGAAGTTATGATTGGTGCAGTGCTCCAGCAATCTCTGACCTTTGTCATTCATATTCCCAGTACCATAGTGTCCAAAGCAAGACGGCCATAACAAATGATCCATCCCAACTCTGGCGTTTCAGTAAACGAGGAGCAGGATGGGCTCAACCTTGGGAATTCCGCCAAGCAGATCGTTAAATGTGTCTTTTTCTTCATCGGCAGTACAAAGACGTTGCATAGACGCTGAAGATAGTGTTGAGACCTTCAGCTGAGTTGAGCCCAACGGTAAGGATGCTCTGTACTACAAGCAGAGGGTTTGATGGAGGCAAGCAATGTTTCCTCTACAGCAAAACCCTATCCATGCTACCAGGGTTGTTCTGACCCCTTCCTTTACCAGAGGAAAGTGTAGTTTTCTACCCTAATGGAACCGCTAGATGATAGTCTAGTTTCTTGGAGGGCGGCGATGCAAATGTCCATTCTGGTAAATTATATGTCGATGATGGCGTTCTTCCTGCAATGGTGAGCAAAACATCAGAGATCCCAGGGCGCATGGTTCTCCAATTCCAGCTTGCGAAAAGGGGTGCTGGATATTTCTCGGTATTTTTCCTGGTGCATGGTTTCCATCTGCTTGTCATGCATACTTACTGAGCTCTAAGCACCCATTGAAGCAGGCGAATGTTGGCGGGTCAGCACCTTATTGACTGGGGATTTTCTAGCGCTGACGGTAGCTGACCAGTGAGACATGGCGGTCTCTCCCACCGTCGGAGTCATTCCGTTGCGTACTTTCTCTTCGCAAAACGAGTAACCCGTGACTACTGCCTCCCTCTCTTTACAATTGTGATAATTAAATGTGGCACACAAATATACAAAAGTTACTATTTGTGGTTTCATAGTAATAATTTAGTATTCTATATATTCATAATCCATAATAGCCCTAGAGGTGATGAATATTAATCCCAAGGGCATGATTTGAAAGAAAATGCAGAGAAAATTCAAAGAAAATGTATAATAGTTGTTTAGTCATAAAGCAAGCTCGCCAATAAAACGTTCAGAGTAATTCTTCTATCCAGTAGCAAGGTATTTAGAGGAAACGGTTCTAGTTTGAAAAAATATGCCATTGACCTTTTTTCAACATCAGCATCGTCACATGTTGACTAGTAAACACTAAAGAGGCAATCTGGGTGAATTGGGTCTAAAACAGGGTCTTTAGATTAAACCTTACAACACTTTGTCACAACTCGTAAATGTATGGTTATGTGACAATTGTTCGGAATGGTCATATTAAAAATATCTAGGATAAGTTCGAATATTTGTCCAGTCGGATATAAGATTATAAGAACATTACCAATGTACAGTCTTCATTTTGGCTCAAACTTGACGAACTTGTTAAAGGTAACAAATGACAATAGCAAGGACATGTTTAAATATGTGGTTATATGGTTTTAAAAACTAGTTCGCTGTGTAACCTCTTAGAAAAAATATATTGCATCATGTTTTCACAGACCAAAAATCTTAGTCTTTATTAAACATGTTTCCCATTGGCTATACCCAGGACATGATTTGAAGACACCTCATAAAGCAGTATACTGAGCCGTCATAAACCAAATTTGAAACATGTGCAACTTGCGGTTTTAAAGAGAATTTTTCAAGTTTCATTTAAAATCGGTATTTGGTAGCCCTGTGAACCTTTATATGCAGTGCATCAAAACGATTTTAAGAATTGTGAAACACGATTATTCCTGAAGTTTCATAAAAGTATTTCCTTAGGTTTAAGAGAATATGGTGTTTGATTTATAATTTTACAACATGTATACGATGAACGACGCGGACATGCTGTTGTATAATACATCCCGAACATGCTATGCACAAATTTAAAAAAGTGTATGTGTTCACCTGTAATGACGATATTTTTGATGAAGATCCCATCCAAATTATGTCCAACGTATATTGGCATACGGGGCTCTCAACAAAGGCTAAATTTTGCGATTCGATTGCAAGTTCCAAGCACGTCGCGTTATCCCAGAATGGTATATTCGTTAAAAGTAATTCACTTGCCAAATCTCTACCTTCTTCTAAAGGACTTCTTAAGTACTCATCAAGTGTACCGGTTGCCAACCGTGACCATTCGCTGAAGAAACATAAACACACAAACAATTAGCACATATATACATGATTTCAGTAATCGACTACAACCTATAATATATTAGTAACACAGTTTGTAGAGTATTTATTAGAACCTACGATACATCATATTTTAATATCAAACTAAATCATACACCATGTCCTGTTCCATCCTAGCCTCAAGGTTCTTGTCTTTCCATTTTGCTAGACGTTTTGTCGAATGACACAGTTGGTAGGCAATTAATGCCATTGCTGTTGGTTTCTGAAATAAAAATTTGGCATGACTAGTGAATAATTTAACTTGTATACCTTTCATATTAAACAACACATAAATCATACTTAAATAAATTAAGGGAACTAACAACTTATTTTCCAATAACTTACAGCAAATTTGCGTCGCGGTCGACAGCAACGCAATTTATGTTTTCACATTTGTCGTTTTCGGCACTTATATAAGAAGCTGGTAGATACAAAGTCGGTTTACTGATAAAAATTCCATTTTTCTAGTTAACCTATTTGTGTTTTGTTTGTGTACTTAATGTGTATAACTAAGAACCTTCAAATAAGGCGTGAAACTTAACATATTTTATTATTTTATATATCCTGACTCGTTTGAAAATAGCGAACCTCTTCGTCGAATTTTGTGAATGTGAGCAAATACAAAAAATCTTACTACTTTTTTTAAAACAGAGGAAGAGTTGAATAATAACAATCTGCAAAACGTTAAGAAGTAATGGTAACATAAATCAAGGTTATTAGAGTTTTGTTCAAGCGCATACTTATATTAAGGGCATTGAATTTGAATTTCTGTAAATATTTCGCAAGTTCCCGTCTCTTTTTATCTTGCGCACTATACTAAGTGTAGTAGATAACACGTATTATTTCCGTGGAACGTTGAAATGAAAGTATCCCTAAACGCGCCAATACTTGACATGACCACGTTTGCATTCAAACGTGATGTTTAAGCCTTTGTCAACCTGTTTGCATATCCTTAGTATCACATTCCTATACTGACTTCTTGTATTTAATTGATTTCCAACTAATGTGGTGTCTTAAAATGTTAATCAGGTAAATATTACAATCGTTTACAAACATAGAGAATGCTAGGTTTTAAATGCAGATATGTTCATTTATTAAGACCCAGAATTACTTCAGTACGATCTTTAGCGGTTTTTGTTCAATTTTCGTGTTGGCAAACCTAACTTAACTTAATCGACAGCTGTCAATGCACATGTTTTATGATTATCGCTTATTGTTTGCTTTAATTAATTAAAATATAATACGAAGGCCTTTTACCTGTTCACTAGCGGTTCACCGGTACAAATATATTTTATTGTGTAGTACTCGTAAAAATGTTGATTGTGGGAAACAAAAGTTATAATATATACGCATTTTTTTATTACATGATCCTCCTAATCTAATGGTATAATGTTTTCCGCAGATTAACGTATTTCAAAACAGTGTAAAAGCAACCTTTCATAAGACCGTCCAGAATGAAAAAATATATGTTTGATTTAAGAACACCTTTAAACTCACAAGTGTACCTCGACTTTTTGAAATACTACTTTTGCCATGTCGTGTTGTCGCAACAGTATACACCAAAGGAATATATAATTCCACCATGGCAATGATGGCAGCATATGTTTCCTTTTTGGATTTTTTTCGCTTCCATACAAATGGTCAACATGTTCAGGTGGAGACTCTGAAAGAAAACATTTCAATGAAAATATATTTGATAAAGGGGACAAATGTCGATCGCTTGTAACCAAGAGATATTGTATTTGTTTTATATACGAAAATAGAAAATCAATACACACAAGAAAAACGTATATTATTTTAAAACTAAAATGAAAAAAAGAATGAGGTCACTAATTACTTGTATCGTATTAATGAATACACTAAATAGATGCATTCTACATTTCTCATGTAAAAGCTTTATATAAAAACTGTTTTAGGGTTTTTTAACGTCATTTAAAATGCCAACGTCATACTTAGTACTAACTCCCTGTATAAAATAACATGAAACAGTCGTTAACATTAAATATTATCTAATATTAATACAATGTGAGCGTTAACTGTAGCGATATCATTTGAAACTAGTTATTAACGTCTAATATCGGTTATACAAATTGAAACGTTGGTTTGTAATCATATTTTAATAACAAGTGGCTTTAAGTGTATTTAAAAAACCTAGCCGTTTTCGCTTACAGCACGATGAATGGTAGGATTTAAACTATTGCCCAGCTAAGTGAAATCGAAATCTGTATATTATATAATGACCATTACTTTAATAATTGTTTATAGCATAATTATGAACGACCCAATGCGCTTAAGCTTAAGTTGTTAGAGTAGCCCAACCCGTTTCATTTTAGTCGGTAAACTTCAAATTGGTTACATAGTAGTGTAGTTGTTGCATATTACTTTGAGTCTGTATCGTTTATTATTAATTAACTTTATAATATTAGACGATAATGTGTTCAATTTGTTCGCCCAATACAAGTTGAGCCTCGCCAATAAAGTTCGAAACTCGCCTTATACGAGAAAAAGGCGGCCAATATGGAAAAAAAACACTGCCAATACGGAAAAAGGTCGGCAAAAACCAGATTTAGCCAATCAGAAACCAAAGAAAAACTCGGCCTTATATAAGAATCTAAAATTTCGACAATTTGGACGCCATTATGAAGTTGTATGCTTAATTTTGGTGCAAAGTTTAAATCTTTAAAAATATACTTTAAGCACTCAACCCCTAATATATTCTGCTCCCTTCAGAAAATACTATATAGTTTCCCTATATAATTCAATGTAAAAGCGACAACTTTAAGCCAAAATAGATGCAACATTTTGCACATAGAGACCCCCATAACCATACCTTTTCTTAAAGGCCATTCTAGGCGGAATCGATTTATGCAATAAAAAAGATATGTCATCTTCATTGCAAGAAAAAACTTGACGCAAATCAAAATCGACTGTTTTTGCAACTTTTTTTTCGGCCGTTGCTTAGTGGAATGTAACCTTTTTCAGTGCAATGTTTTACCATAGTTTTCAAGTTTTTCATATTTCAGGGATTCATTCGTGAAAACCTATTCATGCCCTACCATTATCTCCGAAAGATACCACCCAAATAATAGTGCATAATAAATATAGAACAGAATTTGTGCTATTTTTCAGAACTTCATACTTAATTTAATAGCAAAAACCTGTAATTCGAAAGTGAAATTAAAGCTTTTCTTGCTGAATAATATTATTAAATTAATTAATAAAATTGTAATTAATTAGTTGAATTCATATTGTCTTTGTTATTGAGCTGTAGACAGCCGTATTGGCCTGAGGCCGCATTGCGGAAAAAACTTATCATTGAATTTGCGAAATGGAAACAGAACATGGTAAAAGGCAATAAGTTTTCTCGTATTTTACAGATTGTGGACAGTGTGTGATGGTAACGGAAAATCAACATCAATAATTCAAATATTTTTGTAATACATATATGCCACCTGATAAGCGGCTTGTCGTATATCTTTAAAGAATATTTGTATGATATTCGTCGTATTTCTTAAGTACTTGTATACACATTGACTTGATGATAATATATAAGTAACTTACTACACATTCTTTTGTCAAACTGAACTGGACGCCTTGCTTGTTTTCTTAGAATGTGTTTAATATGATTTTTGTCCTGAAAGTGTTGAGAACATGTTCGATTTGCAACAGGTGTTTTCAAAGAAACAAGTAAAGGTTATCATTAATCATATGATTTTTTGAATTAATTTACCATTGAAGGGGATATCAACGATTTCAATAGTCGCGGATTGTTCTTTAAAACAATCTCTACATCAGATAATAATACACAGAAATGGGTGTTTCAATACAATTGGAAACAGGGCATTCATAATAAAAAGGCTTATATGGCACACGCGTATTTCACATATGAGTATTGCTTGTGTACTTCAAACAGACAGCAAGTATTACAAACTAAACATTTTAACTACCACTCATACTCCGAAAAAAAGGCTGCAAAAGCTATTAAGTCAATCCCCAAATAACCACAAATATCACATAACAGCTACCAACCCCCCACCCCTCCATAAAAAAAGACAATCTATAGAACGCGTTTTATTGATACATTGATAAACGCAGAAGAACGGTCGCAATATTGAAATTTGATATAATATAAGAAAAAGGTACTGTTTATGCATAAGAGAAAAAAAGAACGCATACCAACTACATTGCAATTTACTATCTTATAGTATTAAAAGGCATAAGATCATTTCTGTGAAACAGAAAAGTAATAGCAAAATGTAACCTACGTCACATAATTCCGAACAAAATGGCGGAATACAAGGAATAAAAAAACAAACTGACACGCCTGACAAGAAAATCGATTAAAATTTATGACATCTGCAGTCATGCAGTTAAATATACCAGTCATGATATTTTAATCAATATAAACTAATAATTGTTAAAAAATATGGTATTTTAGAACTTTTCTTTTTTCGTCGTGTGTGGTTTACGGTCGCTTTAAAGTGTATACATGACATAATAAGTAATATGAGTCATATCACAGTGCACTTTCAATTCATTTTTTTTCTGTAATAATTGTTTACAAAATTGTACAATCATGGTTTGCTATCTACTTCGCGTATCATTATGCAGTTGGTGCAGCCGCCGACTTCTGATATACTTTAATGACTTCGATAATACTTTTAAATTTGCGAATATGTTTTATTTATTTTAAGATAACGTCTTTCATTTCTTTCATTACGGTATTAAAATATATTAGGAATTCAATCGACAGCGACATGGATTTTTTTACGATATATAACGAATCAATCTACATGACCCGTGGCAATACACATTTTATAAATCACTTAAAAATCATAGTTAAGCCAAAAACATAAATATAATGACGTTTGTCTCATTACTGTCTGATACGTATAGCCAAACACAAGCCATCAAATAAATAATGCAATGTTAACCTCTGTTGTGTCGTTAAGCACGATGTTATTGTTTTGTCGATTTAGCATTTTACAATTGTTTTAAACAATTGTATCATATGTCTTTTGTCGGGGGCATTATGGGTAAATAATAATTTCAAAGGTGGAAGTATATTACAATAAATAGTGATAATTACCAGGCACTTATTATCCATAGAAGAAAACATATTCAGCTTCAAGAGACGTTGTTACCCATTTAAAAGTAAATCAGAACCTTTATTGTATTGTTTTGGAATTAAGAAAAAGTATCAATAGTACACTTGTCTGGCAACATCTATATCTCCAATAAATAGAACAATAGCGAGAGAAAATCATTAATTGAAAGAAGACAAGGTTACGAAAACAGTGATTCATCGATTCCATCAAAACCTATTGCTCTTTAAAAACGTTGCTAAAACCAGTTACACATAATGACCTACCTCATTGGTATGAGGATCGTTTAACTGAAAATAGAACACATATTTTTGTAGTTTTAGTTTTAGCAATGTTTCTACTTAGTCAGAAATAACGTGTGTCATGGTCAAAAGGCGTATATATTTGTATAAAATACAATGCTAAAAATGATGAAAATATAAATCAACAGTGCAAACACTGTACCAACAGTTATGACATATGCAAACATTGTGTCCTTTATTTTATGATGAATCATAACAAAATGTGTATTACCTGTTTTATCAATGGTTTCAGTAGTCCACCATCTTCAACCTAAAAATATATATCAATTTTATGTAAGCCCTTGCCAAAGAGCGAACAGTCAAGTTTAAGAATGCAAGGCATGGGTGTATAAAACATATGTAATACCAATATGCGTCGGTAAAACAATAAACAATAATGTAATATGGTAAATAACAATAAACAATAATGTATTATGGTAAATAATGCATAATTATATCAAATATGGTGCATGTTGTAATGAATCTTACCGATTTGATTTTCAAGCTGACCATATCGCCCCAAAGTATAAAGTAGTTCGTCATAAAGCTGGTTTCTATTTCTTGCAAGTGTGTAACTAAGTCGATTCGGTTTTCACACAGTGCTGTGGTTATCACATTAGAGTAGTCAGGATCGTTACGGTCCTGAAATATTGTCTAATGATTGTAAAACATGCATATTAAATTAACAGCAATCAAACAATACGTTGACGTTTGAATCGCTTGGACAATCGTTCAAGTGTAATCAAAAATATATTCAATCTCATAGATGACTGAATTTAAGAAGAAAATGAGATACCTATGTTGTTCGCGAATATGCCACCCAATAACATCCAACATATAGATGAAGCAAAATTTTGAAATTAGAATAAGGACAAAACGAAACTCCGGAGATATTACTATGAGATAGATTAGTAAAAGCCTTCAAAAGTCTTTTATTTAAGGCGAGTGAACAATATCCTTTACACTAAAGAACCATGCAAACACAATACACATCACACATAACACGATGATTATTGCCGAGGTTACTGCTGTTGGAAGGTCAATGTCAAGCATGGAAGTATTAAACACGGTTCATGAAAAGCCTATCCGAACATAGCCCAGATTTAATGACAAAACACACATGTGTAAAAAATAATATAAACCTAATATCCATGTAATTTAAACGAACAAAATACTAGGGGATTATAATTTGATAAAGACACAACCGAACATCAGAACAACATTATTTTAATATCAGATGAATAGAAATAAGTACACATATCAGCTTAACCGTCCATGTAAACAACATTTCGGAAATTAGAATTATATAGTACACATTTTATCCCATCGAATCTTAAGAAAACCAGCAATATATAGTGCAAAACGTTCAATTAGGTAGCTTGTTTATACATTGAAGACATTTCTTTGTAAAAAACCCTCACATGTGTATTTCATTAATAATTTTATAAGTGCTTTTTTCTGCAAATGTACATTGCAAATCAACGCAATGTTCACATGCACAGTATATGCACATGTCTTACACGTTGTTATTATGTATCGTTATAAACGGGATATTTCACTACGTTTTCTTGCAATCAGCCATTCCAAATGAACGTGTCATCATCGGCTGTTTGTCGTAGCATTTGACAAACATGTTAACTTGTTTTAGCATTAACAAACACGGAATGAACAGATGAAATTAACTTATATCTGTCGATGAATATGACTGTATCCGTTAAACATCAGCCTTAATACTTGCATGTTTACGCAACCGTTTCAAAATGTCAATATAAAGTGATGGGTGAAAAATCCCAGAAATCAATAACGAATTTATGGGTTTTTTACAAACGTAGTAAATTGTTTGCCTTGTCCATGAAATAAATATATTTGTTAGAATGGTTGATAACTTAAAACAATGGTAAGCTTTTTGTAATCCATTCAATCATATACTCATCGCCTGGAGGTCCATGCGCTAACGTTTTACTGAACTCACCTAGTAGGAATGAGTACAAAATCTGCAAACATGCTGGGCAAGTGTGCAATATAATTATGCACACTTTATATGGGATATCATTCTTTTATTTTTGTCTGTTAAAATACATCATAGAAAGTATGATGATGTCTAAAATTCCGGTGTTTGTATAAAATAATAAACATGTTTTGAGATGACAATAAGATTTAGTATTTATGTTATTTAATATTCAATTGCCTTATTGTTAATGTCTCTTTATTTCATTAATCAACTATATTTATGTGTTGAATAGTTTTTCGTTTATTTTCTGAGCGATTTTATAATGTTTTTTTATGTCCCCCACCACTATAGTTGGAACATATTGATTTGCCCTGTCTGTTGGTTTGTTGCTTTGTGTGTTCGTTTGTTTGTTTGCGTCAAACTTTAACATTTGCCATAACTTTTGCAATATTGAACATTTTGAGTGGTAAACGGTCAAGGTCATCCTTCAAGGTCAAAGGTCAAATATATGGGTCAAAATCGCTCATTTAATGTACACTTTTGCAATATTGAAGATAGCAACTTGATTTTTGGCATGCATGTGCATCTCATTGAGTTGCACATTTTGAGTGGTGAAAGGTCAAGGTCATCCTTCAAGGTCAAAGGTCAAATATATGGGTCAAAATCACTCATTTAATGTACCCTTTTGCAATATTGAAGATAGCAACTTGATATTTGACATGCATGTGTATCTCGTGGAGCTACACATTTTGAGTGGTGAAAGGTCAAGGTCAAAGGTCAAATATATGGGGACATAGTGTTTCACAAACACATTTTGTTTATTTGTGTAATTTGTGTCTATATATGTGCATTTGTTAACCGTTCCTTAATTGTGTTTACTAAATATGTATATGTTAACAACGGGTTGTTTGTTCTACAAACTACTTTTAAAACGGGTTGGTCAATTTAATTGTCCACGTAATCATTAGGAAAAAAGTATTTTTCCAAATGTTATATTCCATACATAGCAAAGATGCAAAATACAGTTGTACAGGGAATGTTGTGTGACATTGAAAAATGCCTTAATGAGAATGGTTGTGGTCATTGAGTTGCTGTATAATTTTCAAGGTTGCTGGAAATTAATCCACTGCAAATTCCATCTGATTTACCACGAAAAGAAGAGGGAGTCAGTGTTTAATTGAATCTTCCAAAACGAGTCAACCAATACAATTAATGCTTTAATCATCAGCGTCTACTGTAATGATATATGATAAAAAAATTAAGATCCTGAAAACGACATCTACGTCGAACATTTGTGCGGCATCGTTTTCACGTTTTTGCAATATTTTAACATCATTTTTGTTCATCGTTACACAATTTCAATATTTTTATTGATATGATGTATTTAGATTATAACAAATATTACATTTGTGTCGTTTAAAATGAACTTGCATTAAAATAAGAAACATCTGTCAGGAATTCATGTAAAAGCTCCGTACTAAAATTATGCTAAAGTTATGTATACATGTTCGTTTTTCCCAGTTGTTAAGCAACCGTATTGCATATTGATTTATTCGTTAACAAAGCAATGTATGAGTTTTGTAATAACACTAACAAGCTAGTGATGTTCATTCAAACGTATATGCAGACAAAAGCGCCTATGTAGACACAAGCGCCAACTGGTCACGTAATCAGCACGTTTAACGGTCAGGGCTACATTGATCAAGTATAATTATTATGGTATACAAACTATTCGAGTGAAACAGCAGTCATATTTTATCAAGCAAATTCCAGATTTTTCGAGAGTCGTTGCTCAGCTTCGCTCAAGGCGATCTGGCTGGTTATTACTCTTGGCAAACATTTTAAGATCACAATCGTTGTAACCAAAAATGATGATGATACGATTGAGTTTATGTGTGTGATGACAAGGTTAATATGGTCAAGGGCCAAAACTCAAAGGTGATTAATGTGAACATGCAGGTTTTCAATTCCAATTGAGGCGATTTTGATGTCCACAAATCATTTAAAAGAAATTTCTTTATGATCCGATTGCAAATGCTTGAGTTACAGCATTGATAATAATTATTTGATTTTGTATACAATGCTTCATGCGATCTCGCTAGTAATCAAATTTTGGTTAAGAGGGGATCTCAACAAAGAGAATCACACAATTTTAAGATGATCCGACATAAAGTGTTTGATATAGAGAGCGGGCATTTGTTTTTACTGTACGGGCTATACTTTATAAGTGAATCAAGCGATCTGACTTGTTAAGATAGTATCACCAAATACGTTAAATAAAGATCCAATTTAAATTGTTTCAGTTTTTGAGCGGACAGTGTTCTCGCTGACGCAGCCTTCTGCCGCCCGCCAAGGGTGTTTCACGTAATATTGCCCTTTGTTTTAAACAAGCGCATACAAACGTTAAGAAAAATTAAAACTGATTTTGTAAAATATTGTACAGAAAGTGTGTTCATCCATTTCACAGAAAACCACTGACAATACAGTTTAATCTACTTAAAATCAAATGCAATACATGTTTGGTTCAAATATGTGTACGTTTGAACAAATATAAAATAAAAATCGTGTTTTTATTTTTGATTAATTTATTAATGACGTTAATGAATATGCTCTGAATACTTGCCCACTGAATCCCTTTGCTAAGTTCCTTGCAACGATTTGCCCACCGAGTTTGTGAATTCATATGACCTGAAATAAATGAGAAGCATGCTGCTACTGCATGTTGATTATTCCAATAACTATGGAAACAAATACAGTATCAGTCTCCTACTAACACACTGCTCTTCAAAACCTTACGACTCAAATCGGGTCCGAGTGACTTTGGTTTTCGCCCATATACTAAATGTGTATCTACGTATGGTCTACACTCAGAACTATACCGGATTAATCTTACCATGTCCAAAGCGTTCTCTACGACTTTTCGTTATAAAGATGTTATACGACGAATTAGTTGTTGTGACGTCTATATTAGGTTCTATTTGAGGACGATCGACAAGAGGACTAAGGCTTTATTTTACGGTTTGAGTTTTGAATGAAACAAATATTCTTTTTTTTAATCTGTTATTCAGTCCTCACATGGATCAATCGTCTTTTGACCATTTAATCTGGTTTCAATAACATTGGACTACAAGTTCCAAATAAATTGCATTGTCCATTTTAATTGCTTTTTGGCACGTCATTTGAGGCCGTTGTAATGCCTGAAATGTATACCCTAAAACGTTGATTAAACACAAAATTCAGATCATATAAGACACATTTGAAAACACTTTTGCTATATATATGTATATATATATATATATATATATATATATATATATATATATATATATACAGAGAGAGAAGAGAGAGAGAGAGAGACGAGAGAGAGAGAGAGAGAAGAGAGAGAGAGAGAGAAAGAGAGAGAGAGAGAGAGAGAGAGAGAGAGAGAGAGAGAGAGAGAGAGAGAGAGAGAGAGAGAGAGAGAAGAGAGAGAGAGAGAGAGAGAGACATATATATATATATATATATATATATATATATATATATATATATATGAAACTCGATGGCTAGAAATGGCCGGGACCGACAACAAAAGTTCGAGCCATCCGGAATTCGAGCCATCCGATTTATAGTACATTTATGTTCACTAACATTAATCCGCTCGATCTCCAGGACATGTGAATCTGTAATAGGTATTAATCTCCAGTCGAATAGATCCATCAAATTAACATTGTTTATAGTGTGATGCAGCCATTCAAACACTAATAATACTGCATTTCCAAATAGAACGCATAATTTTATACAAAAAGTTATATTTTACTCAAATCAATTATCGATTGAGTCGATGATATGCTTGCAAATATGGCTTGTCTTTAATCAAGCGCTCCTTATCGATTAAAAGCTGTATGCGACCCGCAGCGAGTTCGAGCCTAACGAACAAAAGAACGTGTGAAAACTGTGACCCGGACGTTCGCCTTTTTTCTAACATAAAAGATCTAATATCGTCGATGAGTCAATCGACATCGACCTTAGACGATTCCGGTTTGGAACGTCACAGAGGGGAAGCGTTACCTATCATATTTGTAAAACCCATATTCATAGACATATTATCTTCGCCAAATAAGTGCATTATGCAATGTTTTGCTCAACCATATCTATTCGATTTAATTTTTAATAAATGTTTTTACATTCATAAAGTCAATAATTAACACTCATGCATCATCTATATTGTAAATGTATATATTTGTCCGTTTGTCTTAATGCAAATTTACCTTTCCAAACCTGACGAATGTGGGCAATTGCAACTCTCTCAGGAAACTTGTTAACATCAATCCATGGATCATTTTGGCTGTGTCTGCATTAAATAAGTGATATAATTCTTATAATGTATAATATGTAATAGACCTATTGAATGATATTGTTTACATTCGGGATTTTCCGCGCATGCGCACTGGTTGGTTGGCAAAAACACTGGTTACAGTAACGAAAAACATGTATAAAGGGCTTTTGTTTAGTCAATAAATTGGAAATCAAACCAAAACAAACATTAAAACTATTAAAAAATAGTGCCAATATATCATATTTAGTACCAAATAAATGTATATTCACAAAATAAAAGTTCCTCTTCATAAAAATACCATGTAGGTATAAGCATAGAGTAAACGTGATCGGACGACTAAATACTGCAATTCCACAAAACAAAACAATAAATTAGCCGTATTTTTTCTGATATTGAGACTTAAATAAAGTATATTTTAACAATAATAAAACATATATTAATTGTATTATAATTATAAACGGTGTATATAGTGTTATTTTTCGGTATCAGGAGAGGTGCCCCCCCCCCCGGAGAAGTGCCCTCCGGAGAACTGCCCCTCTATTTTAAAAGGGGCGGAGAGGTGCCCTCCCATCAAATATGTAGGGGCAGAGAACTGCCCCCCTGTCAGAATTAAGTAGGCGGAGATCTTCTTCCTCACAATAATTCAAGGGGCGGTTAAGTGCCCCCCCCCCCCTGTGTCAACTTAAATTAGCATGAAACGTCGGGCATAATTATCACACCTTTTTACCGCAAACAGTTACTCAAACAACCATGGTTTGGCGGATAAATTTTCGTGCGAAAATTTCTTGTGGCGGAAAAATTCAGATAGCTGACAGTCTCCTTTGGTAGGCACATTTTTTGGAAATTTAAATATTATAATAATTCTGAGGGTGCTATTTTTGTGTGGCCAGTTGTCTTAGGATTGCTGAGTATAAATCCATACTTGAGTGGTTACCTTCTGATTATTACAAAAAATTAGTTTATTACAAAAAAATAGTTTTTTGCGGAGATGGGTTTTGCTCGGATATAGGTAACTCCCAGCTCTTATTTGGCTTTTATCTGGATAGTTAGTCACTTTGCGAAATTGCTTTGAATTGCGGATTTGCATATTGTGGAATTGCTTTACATTGAGGAACTTTGCGGATTTGGATAAAATTGCGATTACTTTGCGGATTTGGATAACATTGCGATTAATGTTGCGGATTTGCTCACTATTGCTTATAAAAACTTTGCATTAACTGTCAGCTACTTAAAATCAGGAAGGTCACTGGGTGTAATCATTCCTGATTTACATGTAGTTTCGTATATTTGATGTTGTGGCTCAGTCTCTCCAACTAAAATTTTGTTCTTTCTGAAGTTTAATTATTTTAACCTAGCCAATATGTTCTAGTCATTTGCTATTGCAAAGGAAAGGTAAAATAAAGACGTTATAACTTTATTTTGTGTAATTTGAAATTTATATACTAAAATAATGGTTTCTAACGAGAAGTTCAATGCAAATGGTGAGCACTAAATTACTTATTGCGAGTACGTAGTGAAAACAATACTTACGGGTAATTTTACGTTATACTTGTACACATTTATCCGGTAACAATTTAATTTCAGTACAAGTATATTTCCATTTAAACTACTGAATAATACAAATTTTCTACATCCACGTGATAATATTATTTAAGTCCCTTTGTACTCATCTGCACCAATCACTATACATGAATACCATGTAAAAGTCGTGTTTTAATGAGAGCGCGAAACATAGTCGAGTCCACGCAGGAAAAGCGCGCGTGTTAATACAGACCATGCGTCGTAACTAAATATAGTTATGTGCAACTAAGTACACGTAGTACATGAAGTACTTTTGAAAGAAAAAATACATCGGAATTAATGTAAACACAAAGATAGTATTGAGCCATTGAGAATAGCGATAAAATACGTAAATTTACAAATAATAAATTAAATACAACAGCGCCTTAGCCACGCTGAGGCACACCGAGGCAGATGCCTCGGCTAAAATTTGCAGAGCAATCTTGAGATTACCAGGAAAAAAGGAAAAATGATGTTAAAGAATAAAATCTATATACGAAATTGAGGCAATTTAATAAATTTAAGGCACTATGATATTCACAGAGAAATATCATTGAGTACAATGTGTTCATGTTGAGGCAGATAATTATTTCAAATAAATAAGTTCCATTCATGATTGATGCCAAAATGGCTCAGCAAAATGATTTGGAAAACCGTATATTTAACAAAGCGTCGCACTGTACACATCGATGTTATAATCATGGTGGACATCGGAACGTATCGAGCTATAATCGGGTGTTTTACTGCCAGGTCTGGGTATTTTAGGACCTAGACACACTTAGGGTGGTAGGCGTTATCGGCTTTATTGGTATTCTCCTTTGTATGACCTGCGTCGAGTTAAATCCGGGACCGTTTCAGGTGGTAAGAATCTTTGTTTACTTAAGAATTTCAAGTCTGTTCTGTTTAATAGTCGATGTAGTGTAGTAGATGATAGAACTGACAGAAAATTATGACGCATTGCTCAAACAACATTTTACACAGGAAAATTGAAAAAAATGGCCTGAAAATTTACTTATTTAAGTTAAATATTTGTACTCCTCGTGATAATCAATATGTCCATGTGACGCAATCGGTAAGGCATAAGACTCTGGATCCATTGACCACTATTATATTGTCACTGCGTTGGTTCGAACCCAAGTTGGTCCGGGTTTTTTTCCAAATAACTTCCATCACTGATCCTTTTTATATGTGCTTATGATTAGAAACGCTTTTGATTAAATGCATTTAAACTTTTTATTTGGAAAAAGAGCCCCATGGGCTTTCAAGCTCTAAATGGAAAAAAATCGCCCATGAATTTTTTCACGGTGAACTTGTCTGAACTTTAACAGCAAGTTTGCGGAAGCTGATTTGATGTAAACTCAAACATAAAATTTATAAAAAAAAATCATAACGAATATATCTAAAGTAAATATAATGTTATTATATAGTAGCATGGAAATCGTTAATCGTTTATGGTAACAGAATCTAAATTTGACAATAAACTTGTAGCAGATTTTTTTTCTTAACTTTATTGATACTAAACGGTCATATGTAGCGTCCACGATTCCGATAATTTAGGTATAAAAATTGCAATTAAAACGCAACAGAGACGTTCTAGGTGTAAACACATTTCAGCGGGGGGGGGGGTGATACATGCCCCCGGACACCCCTCGAATGACCTAAGATACTGCCTTGGCTAAAATTTGAGTCTGGCTACGCCACTGTACAATAGACTAATGGGGTTGTTTACCCTCGGGACCTCGGTTAGAAACCATTGCCCGAGCGCAAAAATAGGCAAAAAGGATGCCTATATATAAGTTAGCACATAATTGTCTACCGTATAAATAGGCATCCATTTTGCCACGTTTTGCATTATTTAGGATTTGACGAAAAAATCGGTTTCAGTTTGCTTTAATTTGCAGCCAATTAGGCAGGCTGAGATGGTGTTACCTTTAACGATAAGCACCGCGATCTTTTAATCTTTTAATTGGTAGACCGGACCAACTTAAATTGTTGAGCACTTGTTACCTTTGAAGAAAGCTGCATACGGGTTTATTTTATTGAACCGTCGAAATCCGTAATTGGTGAAAACAAACAAATAAATTATTGTTTTCAGATTGCATAAGAATGTAATTAATTGCATATTAATTGTTTGTTTTAATTACGGTGAAAATATCAAATAATTCAGCCGCGAAAACTTTTTATAAGCAAAAAGGGATTTTTTCTTTGTTCACATAGGGGAAAATCACGTGAATATCCATATGGCGACGTCCATGCCGAGGCAGGTTTTTTTGCCATTTTATACCTTTTATTACTTGTATATTATTTTTAAAATTTCGCTCATATTCCAACCATATTAGCAAAAAAGTTACTGGCTTTTTTGTCATTGTAATACGCGCTCTATATATCGACTTTACTCTCCGCGAAATTTCTTTATTTAGGGGGCACTTCTCCGGGTCATCAATTTTGACAGGAGTGCACTTCTCCGCCCTCTATTTTTAATCAGAAAGGCAGTTTTTCGTCCAATAAAAAACAGTGAGGGGGAATTTATCCTAGAGCCTTTTTTTTCATCAGCGATCGATAGTGTCAGAGGTGCATTTAATCAATTATTAAACAAAGTCTTAGAAAGCGGAATACATTACAATTTTTAAATATTGTGGTAATTTTATTTAACATGGAATGAATTTTCGTTTCGTTCACATTGAATGACAATTAATACAATTTAGCATACAAACGGAAAACCCCTGCATATTATGCAAATTGAACTGTCTTTGCATGTATATTGAAATCTCTTAACTAGTAATAAGGAGTGATAAAAATCTAGCGTTTTATGAAAAATGCGTATATGTTATTTATTTAACGCAATTATTTTTTACCCTATTGTGATTGCTTGTGTTCATGGTGGTGTTTCGTACACTGCAGTAATTTACAATCTTTACACGTAAAAGCGGAGTTTACTTTTGCCGGTAACCGTTAAATACCTCAATTGCATAGCAGTAAAATTGCGCAATATTTTAAATGCATAGTTATTAAACAATGTATTATTATGATTAAACTGGCTAATAAATATATACACTTCTTCCTGTTAATCCATTTCCGACAAATGTCTTCTTTTTTAATGTTAAAATATTTTATTGAAGCAACTGTTCAGTATTTTAGCTTTTAAATTTGGCCTAAATGACTGCTCAATATGCCAAGAGAAGACATGGAGGTATAGTAACTTGTGTTAAATGACCAGACACTGATCTGCCACATGTGGTTTATGCAGGGACCCAAGTATAGGTCCATGGGTTTATGACACCATGTTTTCTTTGTAATTGTTTGGACAGTATCCGATCATAACGAGATAATCGGTTTGTGATGAACAAAGGTGCAATTAAACATCGGGATATAAATGCTGAAACAAAGATTGTCAAAATTAGTGTAAAAAATTAAATAAAACAATTACATTTATCAAAAGAATTTAATTAATGTGTAACAAGGTAAGTTTTTTCCAAAGACCTATAAAATACATTATAAAATAGACTGTGAAATTTTCCCAAAGTGTTTAGGTTACACCCCCTTCAGAGTAGACCGAAGAAGCAAAGGCGGAGGAGTTTTTATTTTAGTGAAAGACACAATTTTGGCAACTGAACAGAAACAGCTAAAATCTAACTGTGAAATACTCTGAATTAAAATTCATTTAACCTCATGTAAACCTTTATATATTGCAGCATACTATCGACCAAAAGAAGCTGACGTGCAAAGCTCGGAAGAATTTAGAAAATCTCTAAAGCTAACCGCCAACCTGAAAGGAAATTTTTGGATACTCGGAGATTTTTATTACCCCAAGCTCTCCTGGGATACAGACCACAGACCCAAAATAAAACCTGGATGTAGTAATGTACAACTTTATGATGACTTTATTGACTTGCTTACTGATTTCAACCTTACTGAAATGGTGACTGAAAACACAAGAGGAAACAACATCCTGGACCTTTTCCTGACCTCTAATCATACTCTTGTTCACTCTGTTAAAACTCTTCCAGGTATTTTAGACCATGATATTGTATCTTTCATTTCAAATCTTAAAGTAAAAATAGCAAAACAGAAACCCAGGGTTGCACCGCTGTATAGAAAGGCAGACTTGGATTCTTTTAAAACATACATGCAAGGAGTGAGTGACAGGGTTCTTGAAAAAGGTGAAAGTACCTCGGTAGAAGAACTTTGGTCAATTTTTTCAGATGAAATATCAACTGGTATTAAACAATTTATTCCCTCAAAAAAATATAGGTACAAGAAGATCACTACCATGGATTACACAACCGATAAAATGACTAAGGAGAAAAAGAGATAACCTTTATTTCAGACTTAAAAACAATGGAACACATAATACCAGGAAAATGTTTCTCAATATTAAAAACCTTATCAAACGAAATACTAAAACTGCTTATAATAAATATATCGAGTCCATCTTAGGAATTGAAGACCCTGACGCCCAAAATGACAGATCCAACTTTAATTCGAAGAAACTGTATACTCTCTTAAAAAAAACTCCAAACAAGACGCTCAAGGTATATCTACTCTTTTTGACAATGTTTCAGGAAAATCAGCATCTGTGAATCAAGAAAAGGCCAATGTTTTGAACCAACAGTTCCAATCCGTTTTCACACCTATGTCCCCCCTTACCCTATCTCAATCATGTCTCTCTTTTTTCAGAAATCTTAATGGAATTTCATCTTCATCTTTCAGAAAATTTCCAACAATGCCAAAGATCACAGTCAGTGTCAATGGGGTGCAGAAGTTGCTATCCAATCTTAAACCAGACAAGGCAGCAGGTCCAGATAACATCAAACCTCTTGTTCTTAAAGAATTAAGTAAACAAATTTCTCCAATAAGAACACTTCTTTTTCAGAAATCATTGGACTCCGGAATTCTACCAAAAGTATGGACATCTGCAAATGTAAAACCACTGTACAAGAAAGGAAACAACGAAAACCCAGCAAATTACAGACCTATCTCTCTTACCTGTATTTTATGTAAATCCTTAGAACATATTGTTTCCTCAAATCCTTCAGCTCACTTCAATAAATATAACATACTTTATGACTTACAGCATGGCTTCAGAGAAAAGCGTTCCCAAACACAACTTCTACAACTCATTGATGACCTGGCACGAAATATGTCATCTGGACAACAAACTGATCTAATATTGCTTGATTTCAGTAAAGCGTTCGACAAAGTGAACCATCTCAAACTGTTTTCAAATTACAGGAACATGGTGCGGATAAAGATACTCTCTCATGGATCAAATCATTCCTTATAGGTCGTACTCAACGTGTTGCTCTAGATGGAGACTTATCATCCGAGGTACCAGTGACATCTGGGGTACCACAAGGGTCTGTGCTTGGTCCGTTACTTTTTCTTCTTTATATAAATGACTTACCTAAATCTATTACTTTTCAAGTTCGCTTATTTGCAGATGACACTGCCGTTTATCTAACAATCAACAATATGCATGACTGCCAAACTCTACAAGATGATCTAGATAAACTTATGAAATGGGAACATCTTTGGGACATGGAGTTCAACCCAAGTAAATGCCAAGGTTTAAACATAACCAGAAATAAATCAAAATTCTCTTTTAATTACAGACTCCATTGACAAATACTAGAAACTGTTGACAATGCAAAATACTTAGGTGTGGACATCTCAAAAGACCTTTCCTGGAACACCCATATAAATAGAATTACAAATAACGCTACTAACTCTCTTGGTTTTCTACGCAGGAACATACAGACAAGAAATTCCAACATTCGCCAGCTGGCATACAAGACAATAGTTAGACCACAGGTTGAATATGCTTCTTTCGTATGGAGTCCTCACACTTTACAAAATATACAAAAAATTGAAAAAGTACAGCGTCGAGCAGTCCGCTGGGTCAAGCATAATTATTCTCCATATGACAGTGTCACCTCCATGCAACAGGAAATTGGTTGGCAGACCCTACAAGACAGACGAAATAACACTAAATTAATAATCTTTTTCAAAATTGTTCAAGGTTTAGTAGCCGTGCCGCTGCCATCATATATCGAGCGACCCACCAGATTCACTCGTCACATGCACCCCCTCTCTTTCGGACAGATCCATACCACTGCAAATTATTATAAGTTTTCATTTTTCCCAAGTGTTATTGTGATGTGGAACAACCTCCCTGCCACTACAGTATTACATCCTGATCTTGAAGGGTTTAAGCGGTCCCTTCTGCCCCTTGAACTCCGAGAGACATGTTTTTATCAGTTTAAACTTTAAATCACTTCACCATGCATGATTAATCGAACATACTTTTATCTTTCTCACTTATTCACTTTTAACACTTTTATCTTGCACTGACTGCGCACCTGTCAATAATACCCGCAAGAGGAGTAAGACAGTATAGATAGATAGATAGAGATACATTTTACGGGTCTTTGGTTTTTTTTCAGACATATAAAGGTTCAAATCAGTTATCCTATGTTGCTTACATAAAATTGACCTATTGGTTGTTTGTTTTCATCCTAATTTGTTTTCGTTTATTAAATTTTATTTATTCTAAAAGAATTTCAATTACTGAGAATGTTTTAAATAAAAATGGTCGCGAAAAGTGCCAAGTATAGAGATTTTTGTGGTTACCACATATCGAGCTCTTAGATTGTGTTCCACTACCGAGTTCGTTGTTAGTAAAAACAAATAGTGACAACAATATAATCGTTCCAAAGATGCATTTTCTTGCATGCTAATGTTTTATTCAGACAAAATTAGTAAAATTATATTTGATATTGTGCATGATTATCCTAAAAACAATGATTTTGTCAAAATTCTCTATATGCGTTTATATGAATTCTACCTCTTTTTGCCAACCAGTGGGCGGAGTCTAAACTGTGCAGGTTCGCGTGACGTCACTCGTCAACTGGTCTAAAGCATTATTAATTTTGTACCGATTCGGTTATAAATGAACAAATATATGTGATTGTCTGACAGAGATCTCAACCCTATCTACACAGATTCACCAAGATTCACAGTTTACTCACAAAAGCAGTAAACCTTCCGCGTTATATACGAATTATGTCCTTATTGGTATGTTTTGGCATATGATCGTGAGTTTAAAAATGCCTCGAAATACACAGAAGCGCTACTACAGGCTAATTTAATTTAGTGTTATAAATATATCAGCAGTACTTTTCAAGTTACAAAGTAGGTCGACCTTATTTCTAAAGACGGCTATATCCCCTGTTTAAAGTGAACATAATATTCATAAGTCTTCGTGCTGGTTCACTTGCATTTATAAAAAAATCATGGTAGAAACAATAGTTTCAAATTTCAAGCGTCCAAAAAATAAACAAACATTTTGTTTTATAATGCATGTATTTGTTATGGTAATGTCGGAAAGACGAAACCAATATACGCTTGCAAAAATACACGCTGGTTAATGCGTTTGTAACATTTGATCACTCTAGCAGCATCACTAATTAAATTAACCACAAACAACTCAAACAAAGTAAATTGTGTTCTACGAAGGTGCGATGTATCTTATCAAGTCATAAATAATGACCCCAAAAACCATGTGAGTAAGTTATAATGGTGGGGGTCAATAGGTGCTTGAAGCTTTAACAGTTAAGCATCAAGCATACTTTAAGTTTATTTAAAAAATTAATCATAATGCCACTTTAAAGACAGCAATTCCTTTGGTAATTTTCAAATAAAATAATACACAGATACAGCCATCGCTTTCAAATAGAACACGAAAGACAATCCGACGGTCACATGCCATATGTAACCGCTCCACGGCAAGTGCAGGAATACATATATACATATGGATACAGCTGTTGTCTTACCTGCCGTTTCCTAGTAGAAAGGAGTTGGTAAAACAGGCATGTGAACGGAGAACTGAAGGCGAAGTGGCCTCACTGTCGCAGCCGACAACGCCGTTTCCTAGTAGAAAGGAGTTGGTAAAACAGGCATGTGAACGGAGAACTGAAGGCGAAATGGCCTCACTGTCGCAGCCGACAACAATGTTCATGACGGGAATAATAGCAGGAAAGTCTAAACAAATGATACCCCAGAGTTAATTGTTACTTGCTTTGAATAGTAATAGTGCACATAAGTGTCGCGTCATTGTGACATATATGTTTTTTAAGAAACTCAAACTATCTCATGAAATTATTTGCAATTTAAGTAATCAATTCAAGATAATATAAACATCCGCGTGTAAGGTTTAAGTATAATGTTTAGGATTTCTCGATTAAATTACGTGTATTGTTAAATGGAGCTAAGGTTGCTTGCAGTGATGTTAAGTATGCCATCATGTACTTGAGATAATTGTGTACTGGAATCCAAGAGGTTAACAAAAATACACGGAGATTTGACATGGAGGAGTTGGCTATTTGTATATCAGAGTTATTACATGAACACCCCTATAAGATGTGATAGAACACATATTACACCTTAGGGCTTACTAATGTTTTACCATGTCTATATTAACCATGGTACACATGGAACAAGGTCAGCTATTATCCAATGGACATTATTTTCACAAAACGATTTGCCATATCAAGTTTAACTTCTGTTTTCATCGCAGTATCACACATGTTTTTGTATACTTACTTCATTCAACAAACCAATATTTACTATTCGACCCAACAGGATGGATTATATTTAATGTCGAGTGCATGCATTTAAGGAATTCTTTTAGATGATTCTATATGATGTTACATGAATATATAATATAATATTTGGAATAGTATAACGAGGGTTAAAGGATAATGTTTAAACTTTACCCTATACTATTTTTGCGTGGCGAATAATGACGTTTTTTTCAAGATTTTAAGTTTTTATAAGACGAAAACTATATTATGTCATAGTCCTAATATCAAAAGTGTGAGCCCTGTGGAAAGCTAACCAAAATGTGACCAAATAGACATGAATCACAACATGTTACAACACAAATGCAAACATGTAATCACATGATGTATTCTTACTGGTTTGGCTTTTTGTCAACAATTCTATCGCTATTGCGTTTTGAAGATTAGCTCGAAACTCGATATCTCCTCCAAAATCATTCAGCGTGATGTCGCGCGCAATAATAAATATGTCACGGTTTGGGTCTAAGTTAAAGTGACTGCTTGTTGATTGTTTTAAATCCTCATCATCCTCTTTCATGGTATACTTGCAGAATTGTAACTTATTTTCCTTAAAAAGAACGTTATAATAGATATACTATGCGTCATATAAATATCAGTACGTATCTCATTCCAATATACCAAAGGGCTAAATGGCCATTGATTGCTCACATGTGCAATATGGCGTTGCAATTTGGAACCATGTGACATGATTTGACAAAACAAAGTACAAGGCTATTCTTTAATAATGGAACTTGCAGTGAAAATAATTTTCAAAGTTACTTACTATTTTACTCTATAAAAATAATGTTACCCCTGTGGGAATAATTTGACCATAAATATCAGACGACCACATGTTACACACCAAATACAAAACTCCTGTTTCTATGGATTTCAGAGAAGATGACTTTAAACGTTTGCATTAAAAATATCTGGTTCAGCCCTGATGACGTACACATACATTTGGCAACATACATATGCAACGGTTCGGAACGATTTGAGTATCTTTAAACGAGTTTCATTAGATACTTATGCAACGTCTGTTTAAAATCTCGCCAGTGTTTCAGGAAAAGATGTCGTTTGAATAAAGTTGACGCACGGCTGACGTTTGGCGTAAGACGACGGACGACGTAGATTTTACTGAAGGCGGGCCCAAAGCTAACTCTTTGCATTGCACAGATTAGCTAAAAACTAAATATACTGTATAATTATTTAGTGTGGATTGCGTTTAAGAAGTAGTAATTAAAACTATCATCAGTGTGCGCATTGTTTACTTTAAACACGGAAATAATTAAAGAGGTGCAATTACTTCAAGAAGATAAATGAATGAAAAAAACAGGGAAACATGCGCACGACTCGTTTGAAGGGAAGCTGCCTCAAATGACATCGAAACTGGCTAAGTATTTCATAAAAAGAGTTAGAGTAAATGGCATATAAATGTATGTATCAAATTTGAATCATTAGTTCATAAGATCTTGCGTTAAAATATAACCTTAAAAGGCTGCATTTTTGTATTAAATATCAATAACGGTCTAACGAATCTTTGGAGCGTAACGACAGTACACAAATAATTATACTGATTATAAGGTCCCGATATATTAGGCGTTAACGAAAAAGTCCGTATACCCACTGATTTTAAGGTTAATATTACCACTGGTCAATTACTCCCGGTGTTTTAGAAACACACGACACATGTACACAATTTTAACTTCATATATTACGTATTCACGCTTATAACTTTTATGCATGACGTTTTGTTGTAAGAATTTAATAATTTATTCTAAGAATTCCACACAAAAATAAAATGACTTAGCTGATATGATCTTTGTCTTTACAATTATTTAAAAAATATATTAACATTTTGCTGAAACAATAATAAAATGCTAATGCAAATATGTATTATTCCTACTGATAAATACAGTTGTAGTTTAACACAACATCTTCACGTAATTACAGTTATCAATAAAACTTATAGACATATCACGAAATACAAAGTAATACTGTTCGCTCGTTGACTATGTCAGGCTAATAACTAACAGCCTTACTTGTAGATTTCAACGCATACAACACGACAGCAAACACGTTTTAAACCGTTGACACGTAAGTATAAAGTGTTTGCGTATGAAGTCGCGATATAATAATGAAAGCGCTCTAGGCGCTGAAGGCCTGGGGCTAGGTTTAGTGTGACGTAAAATGCATTAAGGATGTTTTGTCCGAATTCCTCTCTTTGTCCGAATTTATACGGATTGACCCTAGCGGTTAAGTGCGGAAGCTCAGAGACTGTAAGAAAAGACAATAGTTGTGTATATACTACAGTGTACATAGACGGTCGAGAACAACACGATGTTGGTTGTGGGAACGATAACCTTTTGTTCAACTCTACAGATCTGGTAGCGGTTCGGCTACATAGGCGGTGAAGATATAAAACAACCAACAACATGACCGCAAAAAGCTGTTATCGTTGGCGTCAAATAAATCACTTTCAATAGCCTAAAATAGCTTTCTATTTCATAATTAACAGATCAGGAAAACACTCCTTTGTAATGTATATACAAAAGAAAATCCACTTAAGACCAAGTCTCACTTTTGCCGGTAGAGCCCCGGTCCATCCCGGTTTGCTAACGCCGGTCGACCGGCGAGGGCCATGATGATTCGTAGAATTTTTTTATTTCCCGGTGTCGCCCCGGTTGAAACCGGTCAAAAGCCCGGCAGAGTCCCGGTCAACCCGGACTGGCTACGGTTTATCCCGGTAAAGCCCCAGCAGAACCCATGTTGTCGCCGATAGTGCCCCGGTGAAAGCCGACAGCGTCCCGGCATAGCCCCGGTTGTCGCCGGTAGTGCCCCGGTTGAGCCCCGGTGAAAGCCGGCAGCCTCCCAGCAGAGCCCCGGTATACCGTAACACCGCCGGCACTCACCGTGTCTATACCGGCATCAGACCCCGGCAGAGCTACGGCAATGCCCCGGTTTCACCCCGGTCGTCGCCGGTAATGCCCCGGTGAATGCCGGTGGCGTTTCGGCAGTGCGCCGGTTTTTTTATATACCGTAGCTATACCCGGACTCGAACGGCATTCACCGGGGCGTTGCCGTAGCTCTGCCGGGGTCTGTATGGGCCCCGATTGATCTACGGTGCCGTCCCGGTTGTTCCCGGTGCCGTCCCAGTTGTTCCCGACGCCGCGCCGGTCGTTGCCGGTCCTTCCCGGTGACTCCCGGTTCATCCCGGAGGTATTAAACATTTTAATACTTTCCCGGTGGAGCCCCGGTTTTTCCCAATTCATCCAGGTCGTCCCCGATGGAGCCCCTTTCATCCCGGTAAAGCCCCGGTTCATCCCGGTAGATCCCGGATCACGCACCGGGGCTACGCCGGCATCATAGTGAGACTGGGCCTTTACCCTGATAAAGAACGGTGTACAGATTGTGTACGTTGTCTCAAGTAGAACTTTTCGTGCTCGATTTGCGCGCTCGATCTGCGCAGTGAAATATCATATCCGGTAACTTCGTTTATTTCCGAGAATGATCATGAATATTTGTTTCGTTTTTTTTCATTTTTTTTTCTTGAATGTCTCGTTAACGCAAAATAAAATAAGAATATCTTAAAATATGTTTATAAATACCACATTTAATGTCGTTAAAAAATGTATCAGAAAACAAATCTTCTTACTGTCTCCGTAGACACTCGTATCATTTCGGCCTAGACCGTAAGTGAGGAACTTATTCTCGCATGTATATGCAAACAATAATGAAAACTATGTCGTAACCAATGCTTAGCAATTTTGCTTCAATAATATTTTTTACACGTTTTATGAACCTGTCATGTTATATAGTGATTTTCTGTATTTACAATGCGGGTTATTGAGATCTGCGAAGAACTTTTTGATTGCGCATGAATAACCGCCAAGTGGTAAATCGGACTTTTGGGAATTCATTCATTCATGGGTTTTGGCAGGCAGCCAATTCTGACTGTCTCAGAAATTTGTATCATTGCTATGGCCTTAGGGCTACGCCCCAGGCCAAAAATAACGACGTGTATGGACGTTTTATGAATATAGTTTATCGGAAATTTAGTTAATAAAATGCCGTAAAACTATACAATTACTGTCGAATATGGTTTGCAAAACCTTCATGTGACCGTTTAAGTACTTATGCATGTTTTGATTCTCATTCGTACCGCGGGAGCTCTTACCTAAAAATTCATCGGCTTAACTGTGATAAACTTACAAAGAAGAACCTGATATTATAAATAAAACTTCAAAACAAACAATACAAAAGTTGTGTTTAAACATTCCAACTTTTAGTCATTGAAATACTTTTTTTGTTTTTAAAAGTGAATGTCAGATTAAAATATAGTATAAGGAAAAACTGTTATATTTAGATCAGTATATATGATTTATTTATTTATTTATTTATTTATTTTAAAGGGATCTTTTCACGCTTTGGTAAATTGACAAAATTGAAAAAAGTTGTTTCAGATTCGCAAATTTTCGTTTTAGTTATGATATGTGTGAGGAAACAGTAATACTGAATACTTACCATGCTCTAATATAGCCATTATATGCATCTTTTGACGATAATAAAACCTAAAAATTATAAAGCGTTGCAACGCGAAACGATTGAATAATTTGGAGAGTTCTGTTTTTGTCGTTAAATTGCGTATTACTACGAAGATTGCTTATATAAGGTATAAAATACGTCAAGAATGTGTACTCGGCGGAATAGCTCAGTAGGCTAAAGCGTTTTTACTTCAGGACTCTGGCAGGACTCCAGGGGTTACTGGTTCGAATCCTGCTCCGGGCAATGTTCTTTTCCTTTTTTTAATTTTATTCTTGATTTTTTACTGGAGCTTTTACGATCTAATGTTTACATTTATCAATATAAAGCATTTAATGAATAAGTTAAAAAATGCCAAAATCTGTGAAAAGGCCCCTTTAAGGTTATTCGACGTTTTTCTGTACAATTTGGAGATATATTTTGGCGAGCACACACTTTGAAGTCATATTGGACGAGCCGTTAGGTGAGTCCATTATGGCTTCAAACTGTGTGCGAGTCAAAATATATCACGTATTGTACAGTTGAAATGTATAATAAACTTTGTATTCTATATCACTTTCCTAAACTAATTGTTTAATTTTAATGCTGCAGTATGCATTTGTAATTGTTATTTGCTGTGAAACTTATTGAATATATCCATGAGAAATGTGTGGATTAGCAATTGCATTTTAATTAGCGTTGGTTTTAAAGGCATACATTTATTGTATTTACATATTTACTATAATGGGTCCAAACAATCAATCCACTGATCGTCTTGTTACGTTTTTTTTTTAAGACATACAATCTTAATATCATTTACAAGGCGGATGTGACATCTATGCTATTTTCAAGAAAAGCGCCTGTGTGAATCTTGGACTAATAAACTGCACCAACACATTAAGTTGAACATTAATCTGTGCGCAATATATAATCTATCAAGCTGACTTACTTTTATGAGTTTCCCGCAACACAAGATTCCGACGTACGGACGTCAGACGCACGAAAGGAAATTAAGACTATGGAAAAAAAAATTCCGCCCCCTATCCCTTTGAAAGTCGGAGAAAAAATATCATTTAAACTTAAGGGGACTGTCAACCGCAATTGACGAAAAAAGAAAAGTTCTAAATTACCGTATTGCTTTACAATTATCAGTTTATATTCATTAAAATATCACCACTGGTATATTACATTACTTGAAAAAAGTTGTTAAGTTTTCATATTTTCAGCATATTCATTAATAAATTTTACTGGGTATGTCTACTAGGTAACTACCAGTTAACTATAAATAAAGCAAGTAGATTGTTCATCATCGTCAGGTGGAAAACCCAGGAATGCAAATTGTGCATGCGTAGTGAATTGTGTATATATATATATATATATATATATATGTGTGTGTAATGATCAATCTACTTGCGTTATTTATAGTGTGTATATCGTTATGTCACCTATTTTCGCGATGTACTTTCGATTTCACATCGCGAAATTTTATTACCGAATAAACTGAAAAATATAACTTTTTTCAAGTAATGTAATATAACAGTCATGATATTTTAATAAATATAAACAAATAATGGTAAAAAATACGGTATTTTAAAACTTTTCTTTTTTCGTCAATCGCGGTTGACAGTCCCATTAAAGGTTAATCAAATCAATAAACATACATCCACTAGAAAAATATTTCGTACAGACGATTACAAATCACATACAAGTAGGAATTTAAGTTAATAGACTGCAAGTCTCAATTTTAAGAGTGTGAATACTATTGGAACAAAACCATGTAACACATACGGAACGCGTCCCTGCGTTCTACCAACACTGCCAAGAGCAACTGCTGTATTTTATATGCTAGCGCTCAAAGACAAAGATACGAACACATATTCAAAGCATCGTTTCAGACGTGCCATATATTCATAAGAACTGTTCAAAGTGAACACACGTGGTGTCCTAGGGCGGTGTGAATGACGCGTTCAAGTATGCTTTGGGTAATAAACGATTCGAAATGGTAAGGATATGTTTGCCAATTACTAATTAAAGACAACATGGAACAAAAGGCAGAAATAACAGAAATATATGGCAAGGGTATCGTAAATTCTTACTTTTGCTTCCCGGTAAGCTGTCTGAAGGATTTCATACATTGTTCCTGTTTCGCCATTTTGCACTGCCGTAACAAATTCTTTATGACAATCCCCTGGTGTGTACTTCTTAAAATGTTCTTTAAACTGGCGGGCGATGTTATCTGCATTATATTAGTATTGTAGAAGGAGGAGCAAAATATATACAAATGTCGATCCCTAGGGAACTTAAATACCAAAGATGATACAACCGGGTGTTTTGTTGTGAGGTCAGTAAAATATAATGAAATGACTTGCGAGCTTAAAACATTTGTTCACATATTTGGATTTTCTAAAAATCGACATTCGATTAATTTGCTTACAAGGCAAACCTATTTCGGGATAATCCAAAACAATAATAATAAAACGAGAATTATTTGTTTCGCGTTTACAACAAAACCTAACGCGCTACCACTGGATCATAGACGGCGTGCATGATTTGCGATTTAGGTATTTTTGACGTTATCGACATACGCATGAAGTACGCATTTTTAATATAATTTTAACTCACGTAAGCCATTATTTACACAATATTTTAGTATTTGTATGTTCTGTTTAAAACAAAATATTTAGAACTGCTTTTATGTAAGTTATACACTATTTATTAAGTTAAAGATAACGTGTTTTTTTCGAATTGTCATTTCGCTAACTTTTGAACTAATCTGTTTAAACATTCACAGGCATGAATGCAAACATGTTTTTAATATTTAATAAGCTTGCTAATGGATGGGCTTTAGATGTGGCGTTTACGTACAATTGATTTGAAAATGAATTGTATAAAGCTGTCTTGAAAATAAACGAGTCTTTTTTGGCTCGAAATAACATATACGTGTTCTTATATTCCAAAGGTTTTGTTAATGAGTTGTATAAGAGAATACCAGTCACCGCACTGTTTGTAAGCGCTTTTTCGGAAATGTATATTTTAATTTAGAACTTTCAGTTCGTGTTTATATCCAAATTATTATGTTTGAAATATTGCTAATTAAGCACTGTCAGCAATTTCGGAAACAAGTTTACCAGTTAAGTCCCGTACAAAGAAAAACCAGCGTAAGTGGTAGAAACTACGTTGTTATAACAAACTTAACATGTCTCAGGAATGAACAAACGATATAAGCTCATACAGTGTACGATTTGTTGAAGCATGTACTTGATATATATTAAAAGGCATTTTCTTTTGAAAATCATAATGTTTTATTATGTTTCAAGTTTCAACACACGCTATTAACGAACATAGAATATATAGGCTAACTTACCTTTATTTAACGATGACAATTTACTCAGCTCGATAGACATCTCGTTACCGCAAACGCAAACGTGTATCTTATTTGTACTTCTCTCGAACCCCGGTAATACATATTTCTCCGTAATTAAAGCGATTTTCCCTTGCGCCTAACAAAAAAAAACAGTGGGCTTTCAACACAGATAAAATTAGGGCAATTAACATTCAAATCGTCTCACATTTTAAGTTTCAGGGCATATACGTTAGTTTTACACATTACCAGTGCAACTTTGTAATTTCACTAATAATCCATCGTAAACACACACACGCGTTAACTCGATAAACGACTGCGTACCCAATGACCTGAATGACACAATCAAGTGATTTCGTCAGCTGTGTCGTAAAATATGGTCTATCGAATTTAAACAGGTACGCAATCGGGTGAGCACTTTACTTCTCGCTATTCAACGCTAATCGTAGTAGTCAATTTATCCCACCCAAACATTTGTTCTGTTGAATATGTCATATATATATTTTTCTGCAAAATATGCACATTTTTTTTCCAATGGGTGACCTTAAAATTCGATCAATGAACAAAACAATATCGACCTTATTTGAGCGAATAACGCATGACGTCATTTGAAAAGTAGTCTGTGCACGTGACAGGTATATTCATCAAGTTGGGGTACAGGCTAGTTTATTTCATGAGGTGTTATAATACCGTCAATGTCGCGGTGAAGATGGGATAAAAAAAGGTTTACCCCTAACGTTTGGTCATGTCTGATCATAAGAGGCATACTTTTAACAAAGTTACTTAATCGTATTATGCCATGTTAGTTCCCAAATATTTAACTCACGCCATTTGCGGTTTAAAGGAAAAATACGTTTCGAGATAATATGTATCAAATTTATTTAACTGATTTCCTATATATGCAGATTACAGCAATGTGCACACTGGGAAAAGGGATCTAAAAATCAATTTTGTGAAGTGTTGTTACAATATGGCAATAGGGAGGATATATTGTTTGAATGAAAATATTATGGACAATTATATAATAATAAAATATGCAGATGTTTTAAACAGTAATCATTGACTAGAAGTCCATATAAATAAATCCTTTACTGGGACTAGTGTTGACCGCAAGGTCCTGGTTTATACCAACTGTGTATAGGACGTTTTAAATGTAACCAACCGACTACAAAAGCTATGTTCCTTGTGGTTTAAGCGAAGATTATTATTTTAGTTTTGAATAAATAATGTGGCCGTTGAGACATGGACATGATCTGAAAAAAAACTGCTGAGGACTATTTTGAATTTTACTCACAAAACATAAAACCTTCCAATTGGGGGAGATTCTAATCTTGTCTTATTCAATTAAAAAAACTATAAATCATGTTACAGTAACTTCAGAGGATTAGCACGTTTTGATTCCACGGACCAAATGTAAACCCATGTTTTACAGGGCCACCATATAATTTTACATCCCACACATTAAAGCTATGTGACTGGTTGTCGTGGAAACTGAATAGTTATTTACTATAAACGACTTAATAAATAATATAAAACCTTGTGTGTGACCAATAGTCATGATATAAACTCACCCAATGTACGGCAGATGGGTCGGAAGGGGGTGATTGTTTTAATGAAAGTGTTTTAACAATTAAGTCCTTTGATTAATTGATAATAAATCTTGCTGAAATACCTACAATAAACGTTCATGGAAAATTATTTTATTGTTTTCCAAAATTGTGGCAAACGCACAATAAATTTGCAAAAATCGAGCGAACTTTTACTGGGTGTACAGCGTCTCGCGTTCGTTTCGCTCCTAATACATGGCCGTTAATCACGGGCGCCAACTCTTTTTTTGCGATGCATTAATGAATGACCTAATGCTACTTTCGAGGTTTATACAAATACCAATACAAATACACTTGTATAACGCAAAAATTTTAAATATTATATTGCGCTTCACAAAACGTCCTATATACACAGATTGAGATATCATCTAGTGAGCTTGCAGGTTACATGAATGCATCTAATTGTTGTGGAATCGCTCAAATATGTAGGTTTTGAGTTTGCTCTTAAATGCTGTTTCCGAGGCAGCCGATTTCAAATGTCCGGAAAGCATGTTCCACCATTTTGGTCCTACCACTGCTAGTGACCTGTCGGCAATATTTGTTCTATGCCTTGGCACACGGAACTGAATGCCTACTGATGATCGCAAGCGGTAGCTTCCTTGTGCATGTGTAAACATCGATCGGAGGTAAATAGGCGAGTTGCCCTTCACGACCCGGAAAACAATGACAAGCACTTTGAACATTATTCTTGCCTGCACGGGCAGCCAATGTCATCGTTTAAGCAAGTCGGTACTACGTTCTTCATATGATGCGGAGGTTACTAACCTGGCAGCATTGTTTTGAATTATTTGTAATTTGTTCAAGTGATATGTCAGCTGAATGTCAGCAAATAGTGCATTAAAGAAATCAAGATGATAGTGAATAAGACCATGAACAAGAACTTCAGTGGATTTTTGTGACAAATGTTTTCGGATACACTGCAAGTTTCTTAACTGGCTACAGGCGACTTGGCATTTCTTTCGAATGTGCAGATCAAAATTTAAGGTGCCGGACATATGCACCCCAAGGGCGCAAACATTGTCCACACACTTCACTTCACAACCACCAACAATCACACAAATAATGTTCAGCTTTTCTATTTGTTGTTTTGTCCCATAAGCTATACTTTCAGTTTTTGCATTGTTCATTTTGAGCTTGTATTTGTTCATCAAGTTATGGATATTTTCAAGACAGTCATTCAGTTGGTTAATGATGTTAGCTTCACTTTGTTGATTTCCAGCTGTTATTTTAAAGGCAACTTAATTGTCATCAGCATAACCGTAAAGGTCAGCTGAATAGTTTTGAAAAACCCTATTTAGCCCAGCGATATACATTGTGAAGATAACCGGGCCGGCGCAAGAGCCCTGTGGGACGCAACAGTGTAGTGGCATGGTGTCAGACGAAGCATTGCCAAGCTTGACCTTCACGGTTCTGTCAGTAAGGAAGGATACAATCCACCTGATGGAAGTGTTGGTTACGCCGAAGTCATCTTGCATCAACTGAAGAGCTGAAGGAATATATATCGTGTCAAATGCAGCACTAAGGTCAATCATCACTACAAGTGTCACGAGATTCAGATCCACTGATTCAAGAATATCACCGTACATCTTCAGCATTGCTGTTTCAACTCCGTGATATCACTTTGATACTGGGGTAGAGAATTGTGGATGTGGACATGATTAGTTATTTCTAACAATGCTGCCTTCTCGAGTTCTTTGGAAAGAAATGGGAGATTGGATACAGGGAGATAACTCTGGTGTTCTAAGGGATGACCTTTCTTCTTCAAATGAGGCTTTATGAGAGCACCCCTCCACTAATTTAGAAATGAGCCAGATGTAATTGATATATTTACAATGTCAGTAACAATATGTATGAAGATATTTAAGTTATCTTTCAATTTTTTAGTAGGAATAACATCTAGTTCACATGTAGATTTAGAGTTCATTATCAGTTTAGAGCATTCATTCTCTGTCAAGAATGTCCCGCAAATTGGCAATCTTGTCTGCAAAGAAGTGGAGAAAATGATTGGCCAATGTGAAATCATCAGTGCGAGGAGGCAATTGATTGTTCGTGGATCGGCCCAATAAGGTTGAAGTTACCTTGTACAGTTGCTTCACCTTAGCTTCTGCACCACCTACCACATCGCTAAAGACCGGGTGTTTTTAAATTTCACGGATAATTCTACAGGGTGATTAGTTTTGTTTTCAACATATTTCGCATCTGGCGATTAAGTGCGATTCAGCTAAGATTTGTTATTCCACAAGTGTTCAGAAACAGATAATAACAACCGATTTCAAAATGTGATGACCTTTATAGGTTGTTGCATGGAGAAAGTTTAAAACAAAACTGATGTAAACCCCATGTGTGGCGACTAAATTTCAACATTATAATATCGCAAAAAAACATCAAGGAATTGCTTTGAACATGCACAAGTTGTTGGATGCACAAAACATTGCCTTCTTGTTTATCTTATATATAATTTTGATTTTTTTTCAAAAGAGATGGAGCCAAAGCCAAGGAGGTGGCGCTGATGAGACGAGGTGGTGCCAATGCACAATTCCGCTATTTTAATTACCATACAGTTTGTGTGCGGCATTCTAGGTTGAGTGTTCGATCTGTTTTTTTCTTTGTCAAATCATCATGAAATATAATAAAAAAGTTCAGTCTACATTATTTTGAGCAAACATGTATTGCAAAAATATTTTGAAGATTTTTAATATTTGATATTTTTTTTATTGA
Organism: Dreissena polymorpha; assembly: GCF_020536995.1. Taxonomy (NCBI): domain Eukaryota; kingdom Metazoa; phylum Mollusca; class Bivalvia; order Myida; family Dreissenidae; genus Dreissena; species Dreissena polymorpha. The sequence continues at coordinate 55,269,822 of NC_068363.1, read as the reverse complement.
AAAGTTACATGAGTAAAGTAAAAAAATTAACGATTAAAGATGAATAAAAAATAAAAGGATGTTAGTAGGAACAAAAGACATATTGTTGAAGTCTATCTAAGCTTCCGTGACCTTTGCCATTCTGTGAATTAAGCATTTGTATTATGGGACAAAACTCATCGTTTGTAGCAGAATTTATTTTAATTATTTCGATAATAATATAATTGTAAAAACACTTCTGTTATAGAAAAAATATGTTTAGAATGTTGAGAATGTATCAGTTATTTGATTTATTTTAAGTTTATATCACCCAATATGTTTTATTCATGTTGCTGACTACTTTATTTAGTTGAGTTGGTTACCTATATATTAACTTATTTACATCTATTTTACATAGAATGTATATATGTTCTGTACAGATTTGCGTATTAACATTGAAAAATAAAATTAGATATAAAAAAGGAAAACTATCTATCAAATGTAAGTCATGTGATGATTCATGTATTATGGATTGGTTCCATCTCATATCCTAGCACCACCTCCTTGGCATTGGCCCCATCTCTCTTGAAAAAATTAAACATATTTTTTAGTTCTGCAAATAATCCATGTATTTGTGAATGCAGCAACTAGAATATAATGAACGCAAGCGTTTGATGTCGTTAGCGAATTAATCGGATGGACATTTGCTCGTCACACAGACAAAATACATCGATTTGCTTTCAAAACAATCACTATGGCACATCTTGTTCAGGTTCTCACGTTTCTAAATCGGCCGTGATTGTATATTTTTGTACATTTGTGGATGAATGAATCTTCGCTGAAACGCACAACATTGCGCGAATTTTAAAATAAATAGAAATATGTTGAAAAAACAACAACTAATACAACCTACTCAACCTGAAGAATTATCCGTGAAATTTCAAAACATCCTGTCATTAGCGCCACCCCGGAAGTAGTATTGGCTCATTTATTAATGCATCACAAAAAAAGAGGTGGCGCCCGTCATTAACGGCCGTGTAATGTGCAACAGTTGCATGGATATCGTGCGTATTCAGACCATGTGCTTAATTAATACTCCGCGAATTTCACTAGTAAAATGTGAAGCCGTTATTTAAATTAGCTATAATAATTCTTTAATATACAAGTATAAATACAATGTGAATTGCAAATGTTGTCAACGAATGGGAATTAAACGCACATGAAAGCTTCCAACAAGATTCATAATGTTTTGTTCTAACGGGCTTTCTAATTGCGCATCGGAAAATCAACAAAAGAAGGTATGTCCGTTTCTGAATGGTGCATAAGCTCTTATTCGCATAACTTTTACACATGTTTATATCAATTAAATTAAACACTTGCACACAAATAACAAAATCGCTGTTCGTAAACCAATAACATGAGATAAATAAACACACTTGTGCCTGACTAGATTTTCCTCTACATTGCCAGGTCGCTGCATAAAATAAAAATTAACAGGTCGAAAACTGTGCCGGGAAAAAAAAAAACACTGTTATATTTCGTCTTTATTTGTAGCAAAACGAACATAATTTATATTGGTTAGGACTTCACTTTCCATACAGAATACGCGACGACGCGCTTTTCATTAGAATACGGCCTGAACTCGAAACCCATGCGCATTTCAATTAAAAAAAAAGAAAAACGTAATGTTGCATATAGTACATTATCTGACTCCTCCCATAAATAAATGTAATTAACATCTTGTTGAAGAGAAGCTTTCTATGAAATAGTGTATTGCCGGCAATACGTGTCGTGAATACAAACGCCAGTATATACGGGTTTTTTGTTCATTTGGTCAAATACATCAAGACCCCCCCCCCTCCAACCAAACAAACACTTTTGTGTAAAGATGGCCTTATTATGAATGATAAACGAAACCTCTTTTGCCCATGCCTCACGCTCATTCCCGTCTCTTGTGATCTGCACGAGGCAATCTTTAGCAAAACGCGGTTTTCCAAACAAAGTGTCTTTTGGTGACGATATATCGCCTTCAGCCATTACAGTTGGATTAAAAGTCCATCTTAAATCAAACAAAATAAAACATAATGTGTTTTGTGTGTATATCATCGTTACGAAGGATTGCTAATGTTCGTTTCACGTTAAGACATACGCGATTTTAAAGTTTGACTTGCATATAGTACTGGTGCTATGATAAACCGAATCATCTCATTACATTCGATTCAATTGTGCTTTAAGAATACAATATACAATACAATAAAATATAGATCATCGACAGTTACTTTAAACAAAACAATATTATTGAAAATTGTTTTTTTTAAAAAGCCACACTCTAGAGTACAAAGAAAGTATACCAGTAAGAACATGCGTGTACCTGTTGCCCTTGTCGTCTGAGATGAAAAATTCATAGTCTGAATCAATGCCTATTCCTCTAACAACAAGTTCATTGGGCTGAAATACAGTTAGAACTTGTGTTATACATTTCACTCGTGTTATTCCGAATTTTGAGATTTCAATTATATAGCAAATACCAAACTCAAGACAAGTTAGTGCCGTGGAGTAGATGGCAAGGTGTCCGCCTAGAGTTGGTCGCGGGTTCGATATTTCGATCTCTCACAAAGAAACCAATCACTGTTAATACCCTGAATACGGAATCGAGAGCGTTGCAATAAGTCTAAAGTTTTCACTTGAGTCGATCTCAAAGGAATATGTTTAACTAAACCAGTAAGACAGATTGTTTGGAGATAATTCGTTCTTTTATAGCTGCTGTCTTTTTTAGTGGTCACCTGTTTCAGTAATACCAAACAACACCAACAACACAGCATTTAACATTTTAAAAAAGCTTATGACCAGGTAAACGCATTATTTTCGTTGACGATGTAGCCAGCTATGCTTAACCTGCTATTGCATAGCAATTTTAACAAAAGAATATATTACAAAACATTAATTATTATATTTCCTATTGGTGGTCAATTACGATCGTATCAAAAATAGAAGTTTAATGGTTTGCGTTGCTTCAATAGTATGTGAAAGTATTTCATACCCAAATTGACGTAGTCGAAAGCAAAAGTAAACTATAGCTGTCAAAGCGACAGCTATATCATCCCGAGATTCTGAGCAACCTTGATTGATGAATAAATTCTAGACAACTTCAATCTTTGCATCTCGATTTTGTATAGGGGTCGGGATATGAAGAAGATATGCAAACAACGAATACTTAACTATTGGTCTTAAGATGTGACATTTACCTGGAGCAAGTGTAGTTGAATTATGCCTATTAAACATCGTATCAATAAATTTAAGAACATACGCAAGCTTTATTAACACGCTTTGAAAAGTTAATGAGATATGGACCAGACATGCAAAAATAGGCTCAACAGTTTTTTAAAATATGAAAATTTATACTTGCCAGCTTGCCTGACTCATGCATTCTGCACATACCTTCTCAATTACTATTACATTCAGACAAGTTTATTATTGAAGTAATATATGCATCATAAGCATTACCCCAGACACTGTTGTATAATGCCAAAAAGGCGTGTTGAAGTTGGTAAGCAGAACAAATTGAGTGACGAAAAATGTATCAAATATCAATAATGATTTTGATGGCTGTGGCTATAACATGCTCTTAGTGTAGTTGATTTTGGTTATCAGCGTTAAAACACACAATCATTGATCGAAGTTTGAAAGACTCCGTAATCAATTATGTACAAATGTGACACGTAAAAATATGTCACGGTATTGCTTAACCAGGCCCCGTGTTCACAAAACTTTTTTTGCAATCGAAAATCGAGTTTGCTTGTCATTGAAAATTGATTTCAATTGTAGTTGATAGGCAAAAATGAAAATCGATGTCAGTTAAAATAGATTTTCCTTTGCAAAATCTTTTTGTGAACACGGGGCCTGGTACAGTATTTGACCGTTAATTTAAAGATGTATATAGACCGGACACAGAGCATGAGTAGTGGGAGAAAATAGAATGTAACCAAATTTCTTTAAGGATTGTTATGTCCATATCGTTAAGAACTTTTTATTTGTGTGTTAAAATACGAATTTCTAAAACAGCCATTTTCACCTTAAATTGTGAAATATTGCAAAAGTCTTAATTGTTCCGTGTTCAACATACATGGAAGCTTCTGAAAATATGAATCTCTCAATTTCGTCCATGTACCTCGTTTTAACCAAAGATCTCAGAACAGGCCACATATGTATTATAATGCCTATATTCTGATATTGCTCTACATAAATATCACTTAAAAAATAAAAAAATAAAAAAATATATATAAAATATGTATCTATATATCTCAATTAATTGCTGTAGAATGCTTAAATGGTGAAAATATCTGTGCAAAAACGTATTTAACCAGAAGTATTAAACATAACTTTGATCGCCAAAAATTTATTAAGCCGTGCGTTTGACTACTAAAAGGATTTACTATTCTACAGTTCTAATGCGAAATACATATCGGAAGGAGGTGAATGATCAGATCAACTTAATCAAATTGAATGCGTTCACGTTTAATGCATGATATAATACTTTAACGTTGAAATTCCGAAAAAAATGGATTTTTTTTTCACTGTAAACCATGTTAATAATCTCTGTATTCTAAATGATTTAAACAGCGGATTGGAAATTAATGTGAGCTTCGGCTTAATGAACGAGTAGCCTATAGTTTATCAGAATCAAGATTATGTCTCAATGTCTCGAGACATGAAATGATATTCATTATTGCAATTGGCGTGGTTCACATAATTTACGAGAAACAAAAAGCCGTCACATGTCACTAGTGTATTGTTGTCGGAAGAGTATAGTAAACATTTGCGATAAAATTGATATAAAAAAGACAAAGAAAAAATAACCTTTACCCTTTCAACAGTACATGTTGATTATGAGTGTGTTCATGTTTGATAACAATCACAAACAGTTTGACGTGAGTTGCTGGCATAATTTTTGAGAGTTTCTTACATAAGCTTTTATGTAGTATAGTTATAGTATTTCTAACAAATAGCAGATACGAAATAAATATAACGCAATTGTGAGACATAGACAATATGCATTGTAGCACTTAGAGATTATGTTTGTGTTAAAATTTGACAAATACCAAGAATTTCATCAACCAAGATATTAAAAAAGCATCGCAGTAAAATGAAGAATTCAGAATTCAAACAATCTTTTCGTGGATAACAATAATAAAAAAACAACAATGCGGGTAGTAGTTTTCACACCACACACCCATTGAATAACTTAGTAAACTTGGAAAAATACAAACATTTTGAAGAAAACATTGTTTAACAGTGGGGGCAGATGAAAGAGTCTCCCCTTCGTAACACAGCCTTTTCATGACAGAAAAAAAGGTGTACCCAGTGACCGCAATTATCGCACTGTCCCAAATTAACAATTTTCAAGTGTGGGCGATCATTTAACCCTTCTGGCGAAAACCTTTCACAGACGCAACAAACATCTGTGTCTTCCACATCAGACCACTCGTCAGACTCTGACAAGTCCATCTTCTCTTGCTGAAGGCCACTGGTGCTTGGTTTGGGGCTTATGTGAGAGGCCACGGGTGTCGGCTTTCGCTTTTTCGTGCCATGTCGGAGCTTGGCGGCAGGTTTTCCTTCTGTGAAGCATACATTTCCATATCTTCGAGAAATTCGTCACTGGTGATTTCTTTGCCAGAGGGGTCATGCTTCTTAATGGAAGGTGGCGGCTTTTTCTTCTGGCAGTTGTAGAGACAGGAACAAATTGCGTTGACGGTTAGCTTCCGTTCTAGATATGCATCAACCGCATGTTTTCTGCTCTGGATTGCCCTGCACTTCAAGACAGGTGTCTCATCTCGAAAGGCCTCGCATGGCATGAGTTGAACATCGGATATGGCGTGCTTGTTCAACGCCAGTTTCATTGAAACCAAAACAATGTTCCATGGGCTCATTGCCTTCAAGGAGGCCTTACATGCTATGCGGGCCATGTCATACATCGTGACAGCTTTGCCTATATTTTCTTTCATGAAGCTTGCACACTCGCTGTAATAATACCTCTTAAATGGCCCAAAGACAGCGACATCAAGAGGTTGCAGCAAGTGGTATGAGTGCGCGGGTAGGCAAAAAAGGTGCAGGTTTTTAGACCTCGCCCATCTGGTCAGTTCTGGTGTCGTATGGGTAGTGTGGCCGTCTAAAAGAAGTAGGATTGGCTGGTTTTCGTCGGTTCTAGCTGCGTACTTAAGAAAATGGTTTTCAAGGTAGTCCTTAAAAACGTATGTCGTTGACCATCCGGAATCCGACATTGTAGCCCGTGCGCCCGGTGTTGCACCTTCCAACAGCTCTTCGTTGTATCTCTTACCTGCGGATGAAAATGCGCCGTATTTTTTTAGTTATCTATTAGCGATGTTAGATGGTGTTATTAAGTTTTATGTTCTATGACTTGTCGAGAACCAAAATTATTTACATACTCTTTTAGAATATTAGAATAGTGCATACAAATGAAACCATTAATACGAACCTTTGTTAATTAATTACTCTTTGTGTAAGTCCAATCCCTTAAAGGCTTTTGTATGTTTACTGTGCATTAAAGTGTGCATTTCTTGATCTCAAACATCTGAGGTCGCGGTGGTGTAGTGAATATCGTGTCCGCCTTGGTAGTTCGTGGATTTGATCCTTACTTGGGTATAGTTCTCATAATATTCTCAATAGACACTGTTTTTTCCCAGGAAACGGACTCGAGAATGTCTCGATGAGCCGAAGCTTTTGATGCAATAGCTAAAATGAATATGTTTAAACTAAACCTTTAAACACGAAATATGGGGGTATACAGGCTCCAGCAGCATTAGCAAAAGCAATCAACGTTGTTGTAGCGGAACGTGGTGAGGTCACAGCATGGGCCTTTTCCTTTGTCAGTGCTATACTATTAGGGGGCGGTGATCGGGGCTTATGAATGTTTCGTCCATGTTGTATATTAGTTCTGGCCTATCTTGGAGCATGTTGAGAGCTACCGCCTTCTCTTAGTTGTGTAAATAAGCCCCAATATGTTCGGGAGTGGTGGCTTTAGCCCTGATTGTCTCGAAGGATTAAGGTTTTATCGAGGACACCCTGTCATACCATCGCTTCAAGAAGCTATAGAGCCAGCAGTTGCTGAGCGGCTCATCCGACGGCCGCTTTCCCAACTTGTATGCAAGTTCGCCGGCGAATCTTTGCATGCTGGTGTTTGAGTAGCCGTAGCCTAGTCTAGCAGAATTTTCTGCATGTTCAACTAACCCCAACTCTTCCTCCGATGAGAACAGCGTCTCCTTTCCATAATTATCACTGTCAATTCGACCATTCACCCTATCTCGCAGGGTGTTGTATGGAATGCCACATTCTTGGGCAGCCCGACGGATCGATCGTTGTTTATTTATTTCCTCAACCTCTTGTTTTCATACGTTTTCTGGCAAATAATTCTTGTACTTGGAATGGAATTTTCTTAGGCACTATTATTAAAAATAAAAAAGGAATTCAAATAAGATTAAATTAATTGACGCTGTCTTAGCGCTTAAATTGGATTTTAATTAACTGTGTCGCTTTAAAAGGCAATGCGCACAATACAAATACCCCGTGTGCGGCCCCAAATACGTCATAAGCTTTTGGATCAACTTGATCACGTGACTTACAAAACAAGTCGACACAAAAGTGGGTCAAAAAATGTAAACATTGGATTTTAAAGCATACTATAGCTTGAATTATTGATTTGAAGGTAAGATTAACGTGTAGGATATGGTTTAAATAACAGTACATACCGTTTTAGTGCGCATTTTTCAGTTTTCAAACGAGCAACAAACTTTCTTACTACTCAAAGAATTCGGTCACGCGCGTTGCACGGATGATATGATAATTAACACGAATAAAAAAATAACGAATGTATAGGAATGGTCGAATGTAAAGAAAGAAGGCGATGTATGTATGTATGTATGTATGTTTGTGTGTTTGTATGTATGTATGTATGTATGTATGTATGTATGTATGTATGTATGTATGTATGTATGTATGTATGTATGTATGTATGTATGTTATATGTATGTATGTATGTATGTATGTATGTATGTATGTATGTATGTATGTATGTATGTATGTATGTATGTATGTATGTATTTATGCATGCATGCATGCATGCATGCATGCATGCATGCATGCATGTATGTATGTATGTATGTATGTATGTATGTATGTATGTATGTATGTATGTATGTATGTATGTATGTATGTATGTATGTATATATGTATGTATGTATGTATGTATGTATGTATGTATGTATGTATGTATGTATGTATGTATGTATGTATGTATGTATGTCTGTATGTATGTATTTATCTATGTATGTATGTATGTATGTATTCATGCATGCATGCATGTATGCATGTATGTATGTATGTATGTATGTATGTATGTATGTATGTATGTATGTATGTATGTATGTATGTATGTATGTATGTATGTATGTATGTATGTATGTATGTATGTATGTATGTATGTATGTATGTATGTATGTATGTATGTATGTATGTATGTATGTATGTATGTATGTATGTATGTATGTATGTATGTATGTATGTATGTATGTATGTATGTATGTATGTATGTATGTATGTATGTATGTATGTATGTATGTATGTATGTATGTATGTATGTATGTATGTATGTATGTATGTATGTATGTATGTATGTATGTATGCATGCATGCATTCATGTATGTATGTATGCACGTATGCAAGTATGTATGTATGCATGCATACATGCATGTATGCATGTATGCATGTATGTATGTATGCACGTGTGCATGTATGTATGTATGCATTTGTCAACACCGTTACATCTTTAATACGGAAGATCAGTGATTTGTTAAAAACATTAAATCATCTTTTTCAAATAATGTCCTAATTATATCATCCCTATTAAGGACACAAACATTTACTATTCATTATCAATATGGTACATTAAATAGCGTTAGACCTCCATCTATAGCGCAAACACCAGTATCACCAGTATCAAACAACCTTTGTGGAAACTAAACAAGACATGCGATCAACAGCGATACATTTTTTATACGGAAGCTCAGTGATTAGTTATGAACATTGAATCATAGTTTTCAAAAATGCAAGCCTCGCCGTTATATTATTCTAAGCCTTGCCTGATATATTACAAAAACAGCAGGCAGTTACATGTTATTCTCTCTCTCCCTCTCCTCTCTCTCTCTCTCTTCCTCTCTCTCTCGCTGTCTGTCTCCCTTTCTCTCCCTCTCTATACTTTAAATGTATATATATGTATATTTTTCTGGTTGTTAATTACCTTCAATGCTTTATGCAAAATAAATAACAAATGACAAAAAACCTTACTTTAAGATCATCTCGGTTCGTTATGCGGTCCCAATTTACGATTCCAATAGATGGGCATCTCTCATTCTGTTTTTCATTCGAATCATGTGGAGAAATATCCCTTTCAAAATTACGAACGGCTTGATTTACATCTCTACTTACAGCATTGTTGGTTCCATCCATGAAAAGACATGTTTCTGAAAAATATTGTATTCTACTTTAATTGCAATATAAATAAACAATAACAAAATATATATTAATCGACATTTTTCATGTGAGTCATGCAATCTAAATCTTTATTTAATATTAATAAGTATATGTAAATGATCCTTGATGTCTACCAAATTACCTATTTGAATTACATTTGTATTACGAAAAGAATGTCTATTTATCCAACAAAACGAGTGTTCAGGATCTCAAGGTCCTAGTATTTTTATTCGTTGACTGAACAATGCTTATATAAATACAATAGTAAGTTGTGTTAATATTTGCAGTTCAGAGTTAATAAACAACTTGCCATGTTGTACTTATGGCAATACCACATGCAATAAAAAAACTTATATTTTGAAGGATCAAATGAAATGTGATTTAATTTTCAAACGCAATACACAAATGAATTTTTGTTTTAAATGTCAGATAAAATACATTTGCTTGTAACATTGAAAAAAATGCCCAGAGAAAATGGGAGTTCACAAAACGTGTTATGGGGTCAGAGGGCTGCTTTACAATATCGACATGATGGATGTTTACTTTACAAATATATCAACTGTATGCGTCAAATATAGAATATATAGTGATTATTCAAATGATATATGGAAATTATGTATTTTACAATTATTCTGGATTATTTAAATGTGCCATAGATCTCCAAATAAAACACATTTATGTTTTAGTGTATGGGTTTAATTATCAACTAATATTAAAAGATTTAATCTGAATACTTGTTTGTTTTAAATTATAATCATTTAAGTATAAATGTATTTGTAAAAACGAGATTGAAATACCGCTAATTGATTGAGGTATCGAGCGTAATGTGGCCTTCATGATGTCATTTTTTTACACTTAATATTTTCTGTAACTGACTATAACTATAAATACAGACGTACATAACAACATTAAGTAAATTTAGTCATCAAAATAATATTTATGTCACCAATTATCTATAAAAATATAATTTCTAAATGTATAACGTAGTATTACATTTTTGGACATGATATGTACTTAAAGCAATATTTGACGGGTCCTTGTTTTACAATCCAACGCCTTTAATTTTTTAATAACAAAAAATATCTGGTATGACGATGAAAGTTTATGTTGGTTTGGTATTGTATTAGTATAAGTTAGCAAATTATTTCAGTGGGCTACACAAACCTATAACCACTGTCCACATGTCCACAAGTGTTGCAGTTTGGACACCAATATTTATCTATGTCGACTTTGTCATTTATTTCAACTGCATATATTACTCTTATTTTGTCATTATATTATTTGCATAGAATTGCTTTATTATTATGTGCATACCTACACATCAAAATGTTATTACGTATAAGATACGCTTTAAAAAAAGGCAATGAGCATTTGTGTGGCTTTTTAAATATACGATACTTTCGCCTGGAGATTATATTTTACCAGTGGGGTTGCATGACAAAAATGTCAGTTACCTTTTTATTTGTTAGCAAAATATTCAAAGTTTCAAACAAAATTCGTTTTATTTAAGCAGATTACGAAGCTACGCATTTCAAAACAAGCGATATTTAACAATATTATTTTTACTGAACAGCTTTTAGACCATATAATAATAATAATAATAATATTATTAGTATTATTATTAATAATAATAATAATAATAATTATTATTATTATTATTATTATTATTATTATTATTATTATTATTATTATTATTATTATTATAATAATTACTATTATTTTTATAACTATTACTATTATTATTATCATCATCATCATTGAGTAGTAGTATTATAATGATATTTACAGTATTTTCTTAAGTAATCTTAATTAAACATTCGAATGGGTGAATCATTATTCTTCTATATTTGTTATCAAGAATGGAACAAGCCTTTAATCGAATAAATTGATGAATTAAATTTAACAGTCCATAAACTCAATAAAAACAGTGTGAAGCACAAAGTAATTCATATTAACGCCCATTTACATTTATCTACTCAAACATATACAAAGTGAAAGTTATAACCTGTATAAACCATGTGATCGATAGCTCAAAACACGTTCGTTTAAATCCGCTAAAAGTACGCAAATGAGCCTTTTTGTGTTTTCAATTTTGAATCAGTGGCTGATCAATTAACGCAGGGTCTGTGGTAGGTTTAAAAGACAAGTTAAGAAAAAAAATGTTTGGGAACCACAATTATTTGGACGTACGACAAATTGGCAATACGTTTAAACGGCCTAAAAAGTGACCCCAACCACTACACAAATGAAGCCGTTTTCGTTCGATCAGAATTTAAATGAAATCGGGCTCCACAAATTTTAACTGGAAACACAACGTAATAACAATTTTTACACTTAATGGTCAATTGTTACTTTAATTTACACATACTAACGGGAAATATTTGCATAGCTACATAACAATCTTTTAACACTTTATGATATAAAATAACTTTATATATGTAATATATACAGCAATGTATATTCGCATAAGAGCTTTTCACTCAAATTATTGATTTCGTGTAAAGTGTTTTGTAACCATCAATTTGTTTGCTTTGTAACGTTTAACATCCGGGTCTTAAAAAAAGCTATTTTGTGTATTAAATGTTGAATTTACATATAATGCTATATCAATATCTTATTTTAATAAAAATACACAACGGAACCACGCTTTTTGACGATGCTGGAATATCAAATGATTCTTCACAATGGCGACCTATGTAACAGACCGAGCCAGTCCGATTGAGATAACTCGATTTTTCAGTTACTTCCCTTGGGCATTCGATTCTCCTAGCAGAGTTGCCGTTCGTGTTTCAACATTCAACAATGGCCGCCCCTATGAGAGTCTCGATTAAAAACTTTCTTACGCCATAAATTGGCTTGTTTCGCTATTTAGAAGCTGTCATTTATGATATATGAATTATTTATTCACTAAATCTCCGCTAATGACAACAAGGGATGGAATTCGAAGGATATTTTCGATGTGAATGGATCACTTTCTACAACAATGGCTTCGCCCATGAGAGACTTTATAACGCTCGTGTCAAAACTTTCTTAAAGCTAAAATCGGCTTGTTTCGCTATTTAGTAATGCAACAATAAATGGAATTCGAGGGATATATTCAATGTGAATGAAGCACTTTCTGGATCTCGACAGCTTGACAAGGCAAAACTGGCATACTGATAATACTGGTAATTTTAGTTATCAATTTAAGTCACATTTTGCTTTATAAATTTTGATCGAGCATTTTGCGACTTATTGAATGGCTATGATACCCGAAATAAACATGTCGTATGGGATTTGCATATCACCAAGCTGTCGTGAAATACAACATTGATTACAAACTCTTTACTCAAATTACTGGTTTGTATGAATTCTTTCTTCTTTCTATTTAATGTTGTTGTTATCATTATAGTCCAAATAATTAGACGTAATTTACCGTTTAGTCCATGTATATCGACCTCATATTTATAGGAGTAGATATTAATTATGTTAAAGGGGCCTTTTCACAGATTTTGACATGTTTTGAAGTTAGTCATTAAATGCTTTATATTGATAAATGTAAACATTGGATCTTAAAAGCTCCAGTTAAAAATCCAGAATAAAATTCTTTAAAAAAAAGTAGTCCGCAGCAGGGCTCGAACCAGTGACCCCCTTAGTCCTGGAGTAAAAACGCATTAGCCTGCTCAACTATTCTGCCAAGTTTAAATGGTTGTCGTATTTTATACCTAATATAAGCAATCTTCAAGATTTTGGTGTTAATAGACATTACTAGTTTATATTTTAATAATTTCGATTCTCATTTGATTAATAGGTAATTTCAAGGCTGATAAACTTGAAATATGCAAGCTATTTTCGTTTTGCATATGTCTGTCGATACATCTGTACAATCGGTAATGTCCGAAACCACTCGTTAAATTGTAGCAGACACAAGTTAAAATTAAAAAAAGTATGTTTTACACTAATATTCTACCTCTTTCTTGCTAAAAACTAATGCATGAATGATTTAAAAGTAATATTGCATCGTTTTCAGCCAGGAACACTGTCTATGACCGCGAAAAAAAACATAACAAACTTGATTTACGATATTTACTTTATAAATAGCTTGCATGCGGCATGGCATTACATGTTCCGCAAGATAAATATCTCGACTTTATTTATTGGATGATTTCGGACTGTTTAATCCAATCAGAAAATAGATTTTAAACGTAATTTAGACCCATGTTAAGCGAGATAATTAAGTACCACTTTTTATACACTGCCAAATTGTGATATAACAAGTTGCCTCCCTTGTAGGTTCATGCTACTATATTATTATGCTCCCCCCACCTTCGAATAAGAGAGGGTATATTGTTTTGCACATGTCGGTCCGTATGTCCGTCCACCAGATGGTTTCCTGATGATAACTCAAGAACGCTTATGCCTAGGATCATGAAACTTCATGTGTACATTGATCATGACTCGCAGATGCTCCCTATTGAATTTCAGGTCACTAGGTCAAAGGTTAAGGTCACGGCGACCCGAAATAGTAAAATGGTTTCCGGATGATAACTCAACAACGTTTATGCCTAGGATCATGAAACTTCATAGGTACATTGATCATGACTCGCAGATGACCCCTAAAGATTTTCAATTCACTAGGTCAAAGGTCAAGGTCACAGTGACTCCACTTTGAAATATGGTTTCCGGATGATAACTCAAGAATGCTTGACGCCTATGATCATGAAACTTCTTAGGTACATTGATCCGGACTCGCAGGTGACCCCTATTGACTTTCAGGTCACTAGGTCAAAGGTCAAGGTCACGGTGACTTGACACAGTAAAATGGTTTCCGGATGAAAACACAAGAAAGCTTACGCCTAGGATCATGAAACTTCATAGGTATATTGATCATGACTCGCAGATAACCCCTATTGATTTTCAGGTCACTAGGTCAAAGGTCAAGGTCTAAGTGCCAAAAAACGTATTCACACAATGGCTGCCACTACAACTGACAGCCCATATGGGGGGCATGCATGTTTTACAAACAGCCCTTGTTTCAAAAATGTTTTCATGTAGTATACTTATATTGATATTTACAAAATTGATGCATATGAATGATAGACTTAACTGAAATCATTTTAATGATACTGAAATCATGACAGTGAATTAATACTGATAATTATTTAATATATTTTGCTTGATACAATCATGTACATCTTTATCAAATGAGATCATACTGTAACTTCAGTGATGAATTTCAGTGAATTAAATTAAATCCAAAATATAAGTAACTCCTTTATTTCTCCCGCAGCGCGCACACTTAAACATCCTGCTGTGTACCTATCCAGATCCAGATAAAAAGATATGATACATAATTATGTATCATCATGTTGTTCAGAGGAGATGATTTTACCTCTGTTGTATCAATGTATTGTTTTACTTCTTTAATCAGTGTGTTTAAAGATATATAAACATAGCTCCAGGGTCTTTGCTTCAGGCAATGAATATTTCATATCCTGATCTATTTTTCTAATGGATATTTTAACTAGTTCCGTCATTCAATACAGTCAAATATATGTTAAGTAAAAGTAGTATCTGTACACATTGGTAGATTAAATGTGTACATCAAATATTATTTTTTAGTTGTTTTAAAAAGATATATTTCAAATGTTCATTCTAGATTAATTTAGAACCTTCGTCATGTCACGGAGATCTAGAGTCCGTGGTCATGTGGTAATTAAACATTTTTAAATATAACCACTTTTATATGGAGTCCTGACCAGATCTCAAATGCATATCCCTTTTCTCTGTCACCCTGGTCATCTCTTATCAAAATGGCAAATTATATGCAGAACCGTTCTTTATACACAATGGTTAAATGAAAAAGTGACATCCTTTTCACATGGAAATTTCACTTTGACAGTCATGGAAAAAGAGCCTGCACAACACAGATCAAAAATACTTTTTATTTGTGGATAATCCCATATCTTGAAACTCTTATGTGCATAAATATCTAAAGTCTTCATGAAATCAGGACAACAAAAATGTTTTTTAAGTCCTTAAAGCGAGATTATACGATTTTTATATGTGTTGAATTGTAATATATTGATACAAATATGTTATATTAACACACAATATGCAAGAAAAATGATACATTTAAGACGAATTTCATAAAATGCAGCAAATACAAATTAGCGCCCCGAGCCGATTGTGACGAAATATTCGTACATATTTTCCTACAATAACCGATGCATTCGTCTTTTAAGTAAGTATGAATCGATTGCTGCAGGAATTTCAAATAAACCGTTAGACTAAATTTAGATTCACATCGTACATGCATGAAATACATGCTAGCGAATTCGGCTGTACAGCTTTGAGTGTAGATGTAAGCAAAATGTGTTTTTTTTTATCTAAGAAGTGCGTCTTTTATTTAGGAAGTGCATTTTTTGTGTGTTTTCTCCATCTGTAAGTGCGCTTTTGAGTGTAGATGTGAGCTAAATGTGTGTTTTTTATCTAAGAAGTGCGTCTTTTATTTAGAATTTGCGTCTTTTATCTAAGAAGTCTGTTTTAAGATATGTGCGTTTTTATCAAATGATCTGTTTTAAACGGATGTATCTAAAAAGACACATGTTTAACACACTTCTTAAAAAGTGCGTCTTTAACAACCGTTTAGCAAATGTTGTACAGAAATTGAACAAAAAACACAATTGTTGCAGGCTCTAACAATTTATTTGCAATCAAATAAATAAACATAGGCATGTACCTCAGCAACCTGTTATTATATAAGGTGCTGTTTGAATTCAAAGCGCTTACTGGTTGTGCATAATTTTATTAACCTGTTTAATGTTTATATACTTTATAATACAATTTCAATGCATATAACATTTCTTTCGTTTTAATCTCAAACATTTCTAAAAAATTCCACCTAAATCAGACTGTGGCTAACTAATTAAAAATAATGAAAGTGTCAAAAGTATTATGTGGGTTTGAAAGTATCAATAATATTTCCTCAAGATAAAAAATAAGTATTTGAACTTTCTTATACTGATATTTATACCCCAATACAATTAATGTCTACCACATTGACCATCAATAAACATTTAAAAGGCAATTAAAATAATATTTATACTATTATTATTATTTGCTAGCACCATTCAGCATGTTATATATGTTATATTTAAATATTCACAATTAAATATAATGCGTTAAGGGTGCTGTGTATTATTCAATAAATATTTTGGTGTTGAAATAACTGCCTTATCAGTTTTTCTCAAATTATGTAATTTTTGGCTTAGACACAGCATGGAATCAGATAAGAGAATAGCCAGTCCCTATCAGTCCTATATCGAAGCCTAACAAAGGGTTGTTGATATACTTTTGATTGGTTCAGGCACCATCTATTTGAGAACCACAGATAGGAAGTTATTTTTTGAAAACAAGCAGAATCAGCAACTGTTTTTAAGCTAGATTTTAGGTACATGTATAAAGTGAACATAATTCAGACTTATTATTCTAGTGTGAAATGTCTTGAAATACTTTCAGCATGAAGTATTGTGTGATGAAATAAAATGTGTATTTACTACAATGTGTAGATCAACAATAAGTTTGTTGCAAAGGAGATTCAAAGTGGGTGGTTAAAGACATATAAAGTGATATGGTCTAGTTCAACAACTGTATTTTTTTAATACTGAAGAACAGTCTGTTGTAACAGGTTTGTATTTTCAATTCTGCATCCCTTTTTTATTTAGTTTATTGAATTAATTATGATCATTATCATATTTATGTATTGTCACTGGGAAATGTAAATGGATGAGTAAATGTAATGCAATTGTAAGGAAAAACAACACCATTTGAATTATTATGGCTGTATTTTATGTTTATTGTCATCTTAAATGTGATTTATACCTATTTTTTGTCATTAATGAACAGATTTTTTCCCCCATATTAAATGAGAACTTTAATATTTTAAATTTAAAGGTTATACCCCATGGTGACCGTGAAATTTACATTGATCAGAAGATCCTTTGGAAAGAATGTGCATCATCGCATCGCCTGCCAAAAAAGGGAGCAAAAGGGAGACTACCTGATGTATTGACTTGAATACCAGGTTTTACTCTGCACAAGCTGGCCAACATGAGGATAACATGAGTGGGAAAACCGCGCCCTCTCCTTGACCAAGAAAAGCTGGATTTGTTTAGAGGTAAAACTATACAGGGTACTGGTTATTGCATTTTAAAGGTGTCACACTTCCGACCAGTCCACAAAGCCAAATGAGACCACGTATCTTGGTACATTTTCAAACAGTATTTTCTACCAAACATATTTATTTATGAAAAGCGTTAAGTCACATGTGATCAGGGAAATAAAATTGCAAAAATAAACAACCAAAAACAACAAGCAAACAAACTAGTTTTGGTTTTGTTTAAACCTATTTATTTTAGCTCGATTGCATCGAAAGCCTAAGGCTTATATAAATGCTCTCGAGTCCGTTTCCTGGGCCTAGAACCAGTACTTGGTGTCTTTGGGGGAGATCTAAAGAACGCTCCCACGGTGGGGATCAAACCCGTGACCTCCCGGTCGCTAGGCGGACACCATATCCATTACACCACGGCGATTAAAGTTTTGATTTAAATTTATAATTTTTATAGCAACGAGATTACCATAACAGAAATATTCAACATTTTCATTATTAAATATCTTTCAGGACCTGATCAAATGAGATCATGCACGAGACGCACCGCGCAAAGGCCATGACAGTATAATAGTTGCAAAGAAGTTTGACCGGCTGGTGGCAGACGTGGAGAGAAAGATGAGAGCCGCATTCCGCCGCCTCAATGACAGGCCTTGATTGATTCTCATCTTTTTTATGTATATAGATGTTCCTGTGTATATACTGTACATGTTATTTATTAGTATGCTATTATGTTTTGTTTATTTATAATCTAATTATGTTAATATTTATTTCATCAAATTGTCATTGATCTTTAATTACTCATATATGTTAAAAATATGTGTGTACATTAGAGTATAAAATTGAATTATCTTGTAATTATTTAAATACACAAATATATGTTTATATAATTATTGGTTTTTATTGCATAACTGAATTTAAAAAAAACACTTTTAACAGCATATAATTGAATCAACTGTTGAGGCAAAAGATACACCTTTAACGCACATGTGTGCTTTTTGTGAGTGCGCTTTACTGCCATTTATGTGCGTAAATTGTGCGTTTTATGTAGGTTATAACTGCGCTTAACGTGAGTTAAATGTGCTCTTTTTAAAATAAAAAGCACACATTTAACTCGCTGAAAAGCGCAGTTTTAACCCACTTAAAAGCGCACATTTTACACATTTAACACACATGTGCGCTTTTATGTGGGTAATAACTGCGCTTAAAGTGAGTTAAATGTGCGCTTTTTAAATAAAAAAGCGCACATTTAACTCGCGAAAAGCGCACATTTAACCCACTTAAAAGCGCACATTTTACACACATAAATGGAAGTAAAAAACGCACTTATAAAAAGCGCACATTTAACGCACATTTAACGCACATAAAAGCGCACATTTAACACACATTTTTGCTTTTATGTGGGTTATAACTGCGCTTAAAGTGATTTAAATGTGCGCTTTTTAAATAGAAAAGCGCACATTTAACTCGCGAAAAGCGCACATTTAACCCACTTAAAAGCGCACATTTTACACACATAAATGGCAGTAAGAATGCACTTATAAAAAGCGCACGTTTAACGCACATAAAGCGCACATTAACCGACAAAAAGCGCACAGTTTCTTGTTTGTTTGTTTTTTGTTAAAAACTCACTCGGTAAGAAAAAGCGCACATAAAACGCAATGCCAATACCGCCACGTTTAACACACGCAAAACGTACTTAAAACGTACATTTCACACACTTTTTTGAGAAGGGTTTTTAAATTTCAGAATTAAATATCTGGCTTATTTAGCACTTTTCAACACATGTTCTTCTTAACTTTTATTTTAGTTTATATTGAAATATATGTATAATCAGTTTTTTACACATTTTATATTAATTAATTAATATTTGACAGTATCCTATATACCCGCTTTAATTGACCTGGCTATAGTAATCAGATTATTATAAGCGTAATTATGTCATATGCTTTGTGTATTGTAAACATACACACAATATTGCAGGTACATGAAAGCAATAAATAATAACAAAGCCTTCCATACTATAAAGGTCAGTGAGAAAAATTTGAACGCATTGAGTGTAATCACACAACATGCTCATGGTGAGCTTTTGTGATCGCTTTATGGCCGTCGTGAGCCGTCAACATTTGCCTTGTTAACTCTGTGGATGCCACGTTTATATTCCAATCTTCATACAATTTGGCCAGAATATAAGTCTCAATGATATCTTGGATTAGTTCGAAAATGGTTACAATTGGTTGAAAAACATGGCTGCCAGGGGGTGGGGCATTTTTCCTTAAATTGCTATAGTAAAAAATTGTTAACACCCGAGAGGTCACATTTATTTTTTGATCTTCATGAATTGTGGCCACAATATTTGTCCCAATAATATCTTGTTATCTCAGGTGAACGACTTTGGGCCTTTCAGGCCCTCTTGTTTGTTCATCTGTTCATCTTACCATTTGAAGAAAAGATATCATTGCACAGATGTCTGTTACTTTTAGAATGTGTTATGCTGAATTTCTATGTGGCTTGTTCGGTGTATATTGTTTAGCACATGTCGGTCAGTCCGTCAGTCGGTCCGTCAACCAGATGGTTTCCGGATAATAACTCAAGAACGCTTAGGCCTAGGATCATGAAACTACATAGGTACATTGATCATGACTGGCAGATGGACCCTATTGATTTTCAGGTCACTAGATCAAAGGGTAAGGTCACAGTGACTAGAATGCTTAGGCCTAGCATCATGAAACTACATAGGTACATTGATCATGACTGGCATATGACCTCTATTGATGTTCAGGTCATTAGGTCAAAGGTCAAGGTCACAGTGAGTCAAAACAGTTTAATGATTTCCGGATGATAACTCAAGAATGCTTACGTCTAGGATCATGAAACTTCATAGGTACATTGATCATGACTTGCAGATTACCCCTATTGATGTTTAGGTCTAGGTCAAAGGTCAAGGTCAAAGTGACTCAAAACAGTATAATAGTATCCGGATGATAACTCAAAAATGCTAACGCCTAGGACCATTTAACTTCATAGGTGCATTGATCATGACTGGTATATAACCCTTATTGATTTTCAGGTCACTTGGTCAAAGGTTAGGTCACAGTGACTCATAACAGTAAAAAGGTTTCTGATGATAACTCAAGAATAGTAAGGCCTAGGATTATGAAACTTCATAGGTAAATTGATCATGACTGGCAGATGATCCCTATTGGTTTTCAGGTCACTAGGTCAAAGGTCAAGTTCACAGTGACAAAAAATGTATTCACAGTTGTCACACAATGGCTACCACTACAACTGACAGCCTATATGCGGGGCATGCATGTTTTACAAACAGCCCTAGTTTGTCTTATGTTGGTAAATTTTCATCTCGGTCAATTCTAGGTTAAGTTTGAAAGTAGGCCATATGTGGTCCAAACTAGGTCAACAAACCAAATCACAGAAAAGGTTAGTGAACACTCCAGAGGTCACATTTTCTTCCAGATCTTCATGAAAATTGGACAGAATGTTATCTCGATGAAATAAAGTTTCAGTTTGAAAGTTGATAGTTTGTCAAAAATTAGGTCATAGGTCAAAATATAGAAAACTTCCTTTACCTTTCTACAGGTCACATTATCTTCCTGATTTTCATGAAAATTGCTTACAATGTCCATCTTAATCAAATCAAAAGCTGAATTTGCAAATTGGTCATGTGCAGGCTAAATCTAGGTTACAACTTAGTCAAATCATACACAAGTTTTTGACACTAAAGAAGGAGTTTTGGGTGAGCGATACTGGGCTATCTTGTTTTAAAACAGCCTGTAGTAAGAAAGGGAAGGTATTGTATTTGTTTCAAAAGTAACATTTTATTGTTATTGGAAGTAACTGAGCAATTATATGATGTCATAGTTTTGGTTATTTTGCTCACTTGTTATGATGTGACAAGGTGAGCTTTTGTTATCACTCTTTGTCTGTTGTATTTTATCCAAAGTTTATTGTGAACACATAAGATATCATTTTACAATGTTTAAATTTGGGTGTCACCTCTTTGCCAGATTCTTATGAAACTAGTCACTTCTATGTCATTTTGGGTTTCATATTCTATCAAAAATTAGGGCACTAGGTCAAATATAAGAAAAGGTCTGTTAATACTTTAGTGGTCACATTCTCTCTTTGATCCACTTGTAAATTGGTTATAACATTATTTTAAATGATTTCAAAGTCAAGCTTTAAAGTAGCATATTCAACATTAAGGTCACAAGGTCTAGTCTCAGTGATTAACAGGTCACGTTCCAAAGTGGGTGATGTGCTTCCAAGCATTTGATCAATTACTAAAATCATTAAAATCTATGTTAACACTTACATTTTTTACCTGATCTTCATGGCAGTTGATCAGAATGTTCAAATAAATAAAAGTAGGAACTCCGTAACAAGGCTCAACTAGATCGGATAGACGCAAATAGTTTGTTCATACTCACAATGCCTTTTTTCTAGATCTTCATGAAAAATTAGTTAACACCTCTAGGAAACAATCAGTTTCAGGTGTGCCACATTGTGCTGTAAAAGCTATCTATGTATAGTATAGATTGTTACAAAACCTTGTTAATCAATAAAAAATGAATGAAAAAAATGGCTTTCTAAAAGTTGTAGTCTTGGATGATTCCTCAACTTATAATCTACGACAATCTTTTGAGAAGAAAAACAAAATTTGACTATTATTATACCCCAACATACTGTGATTGGGGGCTAGCACAGGAATTCTCAATTATGTTCCTCGAAAAATAATGGGTTAGCATATTGTTGCTGTTTTATCCAGTTGTCTGGACCATTACTCCCAAAAGAATTGTAAGTTCAAATATGAGATATTTAGGTAAATAAATCTCATTGAAGGGAGTGCAGTGTCCAAGAACGAAAACGATTGCACCACAACCTTTAACTATTGACCTGCGGATAAATGACAAGCAATAAAAATTACACAATTGCGGTGATGTAGATTAACTTAAATGGATGCTTATTTATTTTATGCTTTCCGGTGATTTATACAGAAATATCAGTGAAATAAACTGGTATTTCACTGTTTTAAACAGTGAAAAATAACAGTGCAAATATCGATATGTTTCGCTGTTTTTCTGGGAAAATCGATATTCCACCGAATACAACAAATATCCTCTATATATCCATCCTCTTCAAAAGCATCGTCAAACCAGTAATTTCAGTACTTTGATTTAACAATTATACACCTCCTTCTATTGCTCCAGCTATATGTTAATACTAATCGTGTACTAATGGTCTTAATTCAAAAACATTGCACAATATTTGGTTGAAGCGTTCAAACTTAGAGGAGAATTTAAAAAGTCTAGTTGTTATTATTAATGATAACTGACCGAGCAAGGTCAGCAGATTAATTTTAACTGACTAATCAAAAGGGAATTTATAAATTCTTTGAAATTACCTCTTTTATACATTTATACTTAAATAGTTGACTCATGTTACTTCAACATTTACTTGTAAATTTACATTTTATTGATTCGCCAATAGATTAAGTTTACCACCTTTTTCTGCCAATCGAATAAACCGTAAAATTGGTATCGTAATCCATCGAAATGGTATTCATGTTACTTTCCTTCATTTGTGTTGCATATATAAACCATTCAGAAAACTAATAACATATCAGGTTTACATTATATTATTGGGTCCGATATATCATTTAAGTGATACTGTTTTTGTTCTTGTTTTTTAATTTAGAGCATGCAATCATAATATCATTTCCAAAGTCGATCGTCTTTTGTTAAGACGTTCATTTTATAAATATTTTAATATAATGAACAATGTATTTTCTATGGAGAAAGAATCTCGTAAAAATGCAAAATATACTTCATTATACAGAAATATACTGTAAATAGAAACTTAAATTTTATAGAAAGTCAAAACATTTATTATTTTCTATCTTATGACATAAAGTAACGGAGACTTAAAGACACATTCACTCTCACCTCTAGCAATCTATTACAACATTGTAGAAAAGTTGAAATAAAGCATTCAAATATCAGATCATTAGAGTATAACCTTAAAGGGGCCTTTTCACAGATGCATTTTTTAACTTATTCATTAAATGCTTTATATCGATAAATGTAAACATTGGATCGTAAAAGCTCCAGTAAAAAATCAAGAATAAAATTGAAAAAAGGAAAAGAACATTGCCCGGACCAGGTTTCGAACCAGTGACCCCTGGAGTCCTGCCAGAGTCCTGAAGTAAAAACGCTCTAGCCTACTGAGCTATTCCGCCGAGTAAGTATTTTATACATTATATAAGCAATCTTCGTAGTTTCAAAAAATTTAACGACAAAAACAGAACTCTCCAAATTATTCAATCGTTTCGCGTTGCAACGCTTTATAATTTTTAGGTTTTAAAATCGTCAAAAGATGCATATAATGGCTATATTAGACCATGGTAAATGTTCAGTATTACTGTTTCCTAACAAATATCATAACTAAAACGAAAATTTGCGAATCTGAAACAACTTTTTTCAATTTTGTCAATTTACCAAAGCGTGAAAAGATCCCTTTAAAATAGAAAATATGTGAAACGTACCTTCTTAATTGACTTTAACAATTATAGCAACTATTAATAACATGATTAAGTATATCTAAAGTGTATATTTCTAAAACTAGAAGAACTTAAACCACAGTATTGATCGCCTGTGCACAATGTGGAATCATGGAATCCCGTTTATAATACGACGCTTCAGTTAACTTAAAATCAACAGTCACTTTTGCATTCTCTAGTAATGGAATATGAGAAGCAACTCGATTCCTTATTTCTCTTCGAAATCCAACTACGGATAAAAATGAGAAGATATTCTTATAAAAATACAATTACATGAACAGATTCTCATTATTTAAACGTGTTATTTTAAGTAGTCAGACGTAAACAGAAAGGTTTTATTTAAAGAAGTTTTAATCGGGACTTTTTAACTGGAGGTTTGTTTGTCACTCGCAACAAGAAAACATCCGCTGAATTACATTTTTTAACGAATCTCAGACTCTTCAAACATTTTTAACTGTTGTATATAGGATAACGCCAGGGACAATTGCCGGTATCTAAATCTTGTCGCATATGATCTTGCAGAAAGAAAATAAAACGGTGTCATACATTGAATCCCATTCTTAACATACTTTTACAGTGCCCATGTGTTAAAGGTTTCATGGAAACAATGCATATATGACTTCACTTAAACATACTTAAATTAAATGTTATCTACACTACGTATAGCGCGATGTCTGCCTTACACAATGTGGTTCTATCGTGATAGATCGCGGTGATAGTGAATGAGCACCGCGGACGTTATCGGGAAATCAATATCACGGTGGACCAACGCGATCGCGGTAAATCACCGCGGCCACGATGGTGCCCGGGGATTACAGGTAAATGTATAGTTTAATGTATGTATGGAGTATTACTTAATGTATGTATGGAGTATTACTCGTTGTTTATTTAAAAAATTGTTTTTGTTAACATTTCGAAAATGCTTTTTGGTTTGTGTAAGTATTTCTTGTCGATAATTTCATGTTAACATGCTGCATGTACATGTAATTTGATATCAGACTATTTTAGTGATTTTCTGTTTCTATTGTTACATATATTGATTCGGATATACATTCGACACTTCGACATTAAGTATTCAATTCAGTGATGTTTTAACGAAAAACAATCAGTTGTTATGTTTGCGAGTGACTATGTTCATATATTCCTGTTGTATATAGTAACAAGTTAATTTCGTCACTTACTCTAAAGAAAAACGTAATCGAAGGAATATTGTGAACCATATTGTTTAAATTATAATCACAATATTAAAATTAATATATTCACAATTTTTGTAATGTATCGAAATCAGTTAGTCATTGATAAGCTTGATTTTGTTTCAAACGAGAATATGATAATAAGGTTATTTTGTAGTTTGTCTCAATACAAACGAAAACATGTGGTGTCATGTCATTTCCCGATGATATATATATATGATATTCTATTGTTATACCCTTTTGATGGCATACACATATGTTATTCCCAATAATTGTTTTGAGAAAGCATACCTTGTAATGTCTGTTCGAGAGCAACACGTAGGGTTCTAGAATCATAACTATCATCACCGTTTGTTATAGAAAGCAAAAGATGTTTCTTGGAAAGTTGTGGTAGCTTTTGCAGAATCTCTTGCGCCAGTTGTTTAAGAATATCACCTTTATCCCTGTTGTTCTCATCGATGTATATAAACTGAAAAAAGAAAGGAAAAAAAACATCACTATGTATTTTTAGAGTTATATGGTAATGCTGAAAATATAATGTTTTCCTTTTGTCAGAGTCAATACGCATACGTTACATTTTGTCAATCAACAAAGCGTCATTATATTATTTCTGTTAAGTCTCATGTGACTCACACATGTTCACTTTTCGCATTGATATCGTGCCAATGTGACAGTCTATACTGTCACTCTCGCGTGGAGCTCAACAGGAAAAAGTAAAAATTGAAGATTTGAAAGAATTGTGAAATCAGAAAGTAGGCGTGAGTAACGTTGATACAGTGTTTTACCAGATAATATCTAGTAATATATATGTTTGCAATTTATTTACTTAACAACAATATAGGTTACATTGAAGCGTGTTGTTTTCTCCCATTTGGTTTTCAGATCACAGTTGCTAGAATGGTAAGAATATTGCGTGTAAATAATTATATGTTACTTAAACCCGTTACTCAATAATCCTTTACCAACATATCGCAACACTCTAAAAAGGCGCTGTAAAGATGTACATGTAAAACAGTATATTTTATTTGTTTTAGAATACGCTGCTCATTTTAAGCAATATTTTATTTAAATGTCCAATACACTATTTAGATTTATAGACACTATTCTATCACATATAACGTCCCGTATCTCATTTTTTGCTGAATTGAATAAACGCGTCAAAAACACCTCATATTGACCCGGCATCTTGTTAACGTAAGTAAACGCATGAACAACGCTTTGAGCTAAAAAAATTCTTTGGAAAAATAAAAAATAAACTATTTGAAACACCAAATTTCCCTTCAAAGTTGTAGTATATCGCTAATTAGCATTAGCAAATATGTTTCATATTACCGATAAGACCTGTTCGCTGGAGAGAAATTTGTAATGGTAGTCTGCAAAAATAGTGACATATTTATGTCGAAATCACTAGAACGTCGCTATAAATTCCTCACGTGTGGCGTGTTTTTCGAAATTGCCTTAGGGGGCGAATGAATATCGAAGAATTTGTCTAATCGGTAAAATATGCAGCAAATACACCGCCATCGCTGTTTTAGCACGAGATGAAAGTTTCATTCGGATATGTTTTAATCGAACTTGATGACGTTTTTTATAGATGCGGATGCCGTGATACGATTTGTGTTTAACAACTGTCGTCTCAAGAGCATGTATATTGTTTTTTATAATATGTTTACTATATAGTTTATTTTCTTTGAATATACTATTTTTAAAATTATTCGAGTAGTCGGAAAACCTCTACGTTTTGCACTTCTAGTTCTTTGGAAAAAAGACATGAATTAGTTGATACCATTCTTTTATTAATGATCTGGTTTGAATTGTATCATTAAGTAACTTAATGATAATTGGATAAAAATGTTTTATATTTAAATGTTATTAAATAAATTGAAGATAAATTCTGGTGCTATGAGATTAATATATGTCTACATTTAAATTGTACGTTTCGGTCAAGACATTTGTTTGGAGGTCTCTACAAGCACACTGCTTTACGATGTTTTAAATTGCCCGTAACATCCATTAAAGTTGCATTCTTCTGTATATGCACATATACAGAATTTAAGCTATATATGGATGCAAACTGACATAATAAAGCACTTATTTTTATGTTTATTATGTACAGTGCGAACAAAGACCTTTTTAATTACAAAGAAATTGATGCATGTATTAAAGTAAATACGTCCAATTTCACAATTAATCACCATAGTAATCTTACTATTGTAAATGTATCTAGCTGTTATATTTGTTCTTATTTTTAACAATTTTATTTAAAAATAGAGTATGACGCTGCTATTTTGTGTGGCAAACGATGGACATACACAACAAAGCTTAGCAATTTTGCCTTCACAACCTTATTGCGGCTCTCTTCCTGCATGGCAATTTTAAGAATGTACAACTATATGATGTTATGTCTCTAAACTTTTTTATATAAAAAAATATATTGTTGATCTTTGTTAAGGTTTCATTAAATCATGCCTCATAGGTTACAGATCTGGTGCTCAGGTCTGATTATAATCATTATTTTATTGTTGTTTATTTCGAATTATGATGTTTTTCGGTTAATTGGCACGAACATTGTAAGGTGACTAATCTTAGTCGTGTTCATGTATGTGCGTTTGTTCTGTACATATGTGTCTTGTCTAGTGCATTTGACCAGGTGACCTTGATTGATACACACTTGACAAGATTCAAACTTGGCCCATACATTGTCAAGATAAATAGTATGTTCAAATATTAATGTCAAATTGTATTCTAACAGTGAACTTGTTTTTGACACACGTAGCCCTAATTCAAAAGTTATTTCGAAAATGTTTTACACGACAATTTGACATGGTGATTTTGTTTTTGGAAAACCCATAATCAGACATGGTCTAGAGAGTTTCAATGTAAAAATGTATCCGTGCATTTCAAATTTGTATGTTGTGTAATGTTCATAGCTTCGTCTGAACTGTTTGGCGAACTTGAACAAAGTGTTAAGTGTTACCAGCTAATTCATTTTGGAATCGCCCATCACTAAATAATTACCAACATATAACTACAATTATTTTGTATATAACAAATTTATTACCATTAAGCTTGTATGTTTTTATGTTCTGTTTTGTATTGTTTTTAACATATTACGTATAATAACAGTATAATTTAAGTCAATTTATGAAGCAACTCGAATGTAATATAAGAACAACGCGTGTAAAAAACATTTTGGGTCTGATGACCCTCTTATACTATATGGGAGCGGTGGTCTAATGGTAGGACGCTTGCGTAGGGATCGAGAGGTCCCGGGTTCGAATCCCGCCCTGACCACTGGAATTCATCCCACATCTGCTCCTCTCTACCCAGGTGTATAAATGGGTACCTGTGAGGGATAAAAGTCAATGTTTCGTGGCTGCAAACTGCGCCGAATGTAAACGGACGACTGATATCCCAGTGATCGGGGGGGGGGCAAATGTCAAAGTCGATGGAATATGTATATAGTAATCAGACTATAAACACATGCATTTGCATTTGCATTTGCATTTACTTGCACACTTTCAGCTAAGTAGTTTTTGGAAAAAAATGCCGATATATATGGTTTGTGGGAAGCACAATGTTTCAACAAAAAATTAAATGTGCTTAAAAGAATAAGCCAAGTTCAGACATGATACCTGCACATCGGTTTATAAACTTCTCTAAACCGTTAGCAAAATCTGCAAGGAAAATGCAGGAACTCGAGCAGAATATATTTATTGGGGAGTGTGGGGCTACAATGTCCAATGTTCGTTAATTGTAGGAAATCATCATCATTAAAGGTCCCCCCATGAATATCCTAGTTGTATATTTACTAAACGCGTACGTATTGATTTTATAATTGGTAATTGTGATAAGTTTAAAACAGAAATGTCGCGAATGATATTAATAAGCAGCTATTGATTCGTGTAGTGTACTTCAACAGCATTCGGAATGTTTCTTTACAAGAGTTTATACTAGGAATAATCTTCTCAAATTGGACTATTGTTTTTCGTTTACTCTAATATTTGTATGGATACATCTCTGAATACCTTTGCCGTTCTTAGCATCGCAAGATAGCATTCTCTCTTTATTCAACCCTAACCAGATAATCACTTTACACAGACCAAAAAGACATCAACTTAAGTATGTACTCTAATCAGCTTTTTAAAATATTTTTAACACAGTATCTCATTTCTTGATCAACAGCTCTTACAGATTATTTTAAACATGTATTCTGATTTTAATAACATATAATAACATATATTTCTCGGCGAATAGCAGATCAGTGCAGCATTAGTCATATTTGCTGTTAAATACTAGCATGACAATTAAGCGCTGTTAATTCCACGTGTTATTTATGAAGCCGTAAAATCGGTAGTCAGTGTTTACAACGCGTTTGTGTAGATCGGCAATAAACAGGGTTTCAATACTGTCTAAAACATGAAATCCTCAGATCTGTTGACTGTTTTTTGTATATTTTATCATTATATTTACATTGATGATGTTTAAAAAGGAAGCAAACAATGACACTTTTTATGATTATCCTGCTTGAGTTATCTGCTAGTAATTAAATCATCGACATTGATTTGTATATAAACATTATTTACAATCTAGTCATACTAGAGTTCTGACACCTTAAGGGTTTCGCGGGATGGAATGATTGAAGACTAAACAATGTGGGTACGAACATTTTTGGTACGAACATTTTTGTGACGAAAAAAATGTGGGTACGAAAATTTTCGGTACGAAAAAATTATGCCAAAAATAAAACAAATTCGGTACAAAAAAATAACGGTGCGAAATGAAAATTTGTTAAACAAAATTTACAATCTAGTCATATTTTCAAACACATAACTTCGTCAAAAATTGACAAACATATTATGTTGCTCAAACATCATGTGTTTTGTACGCGCCTGAGTAGAAACAGTACAATTTATAAAGACTTATATACTTACTGGTAAAGATTTATCATCCATATAGTTGGCCATTATATGATGTCTCTTCTTGCATTGAATTCGTCCTCCAGTTAACGTCTTTCGATAAAATTCACTGAAATATTTATAAAAACAAATCTTAAAATGTATAATAAATAAACACTAGCCAATTTAATACTCGAATGACTTATTGATGAATACTTGTGTTTGACATCGGAATATTAAGTAAATGTTCATAATATGGAAACATTAATAGGATACCTGGTAAGTAACTGTCAGTAATTTCACATTTCGTTTTGTCGTAGTTACTTTTTACACGGGGAGTAAGAAAAATGTTCCGTTCATGTGACGTGTGCTGTCATGGAGTACGATGTCTTGATTTTCCGTTCGGTTCACATATTAAATGTTGCCTTAATGAAAAGCAGGTTAAAACTTCGTCATATCCTTATTATTAAATAAAACTATAGCTATTTCAGAGAATGCCTTACAAAAGATATCATGTATTGACTGGACAACTGTTGTTGTTCCATCATATCCTTTTTTAGTAAGATATTCAACATATGCATCGTAGGTAATAATATCGTAACTTTATGAGTGTACTAATACAAGTTAAGTAAAAGGTCTATTGATTCTGTTATAGTCTAACAACTAAAAAAAGCACGGTACGGCTGGGTAA
Source organism: Dreissena polymorpha (assembly GCF_020536995.1). Taxonomy (NCBI): domain Eukaryota; kingdom Metazoa; phylum Mollusca; class Bivalvia; order Myida; family Dreissenidae; genus Dreissena; species Dreissena polymorpha. The sequence goes on along the minus strand of NC_068363.1, from coordinate 55,238,813 downwards.
AATGTGCATTTGATCAAGTATATAATTCAGTCGTTAATGCCAATGTTTATTTCCTAGCTTGACTTAACGCGATTCTGATTTTATAGTATTTTAAATATATTCAAAATACTCGTTTACGATATACTAAACTGGACATGTCTTTTAAAATACAATTAGTGTAAGCATTTGTATTGTGATGACGTGGTTTTAATAGGAACAAGATGATCAGTAATTTAATAACTCGGACCTCATAAAATACCATATATTGAAGTATTTCGAAATTAGTATTTTTAATAAACACGAACACACACAGATACGCATAAAAGTCAATGGCCATGGTTTGTCAAAGTCCACTAAACGCCTAATCTGGGCGAATGAACGAGAAATGAATGTGCCATATTTTCGTTTTCGCGTAAATACTATTGTCGTCCATGCGCAACTTGTTTGTCGTTAGGCGTTTTGCAGATTTTAAGATTCGCTAACATGTGGACAAGCAAAATGACAAGTTACTTCATTTGACATTTCGCCGCGTATATTGTTCGGCCTGATGTGTATTTGTGTTAAGGTTCATGTAGAGGCTTCATTTTGAAAAATATGGGACCCCAAGCATTGAACTCAAATTTGACTAAAGGAAGAGTGCCACATTGAAAATGTATACATATATGCTTTAAAGGATGTTTTTCCTTCAAACTGCTATCAATTTTGTACATCAACGTATCATACCATCCACAAAATCAATCAAAATACAAAGCGATTTTAACACTAAAATATACATTATTTTCAAAAATCTGAAGCATGTTTATTTCACGTATTTCGGCGGAAAATTATATAACTAGTGAATAATATCGACATTGACGAGGGCAAGTTACGCTTAAATAGTAAAAAAAGTTTACATATCTAGAAATATCAAAACTCGAACACATGTCATTTCATCACCATGGGGGCAGCCATTTGTAAATTCATAACATAAAAAGAAACATGCTAAAAACTAACTCATCGCCTAATTGACATTCCAAACGGTTGACGATGACAAATGCATTGGATTGTAATCTTTCCGTTGATGTTTGCAAACTGCACGATCAGACCTCATAAACACTCAAAAGAATAACTATGTAAGAAGCATTTCACCAATGTTTACAATTGTTGTCGAATCACCATACTTATATTATTGCGCATAAAATAGTACGCTTACAGACTGACAGAAAGATCGATACGTAACTCCGTTAAATTCATCACGGTATACTATTCTATTGATAATATATAATAACACATCGCTTTAACAATCTAAAAGGAGAAATAATTGTTTTAAACAAAGTTTTTAATAACGAAAGTGAAAACAACGGAGTTAGATGGATATTCTGTGAGATGCACTTCGGCTCCAGAAAAAAACAATACAAATAAACTAAAAAAGACGTGTGGGGGACAATTTTCAGCTGGAAAATATTTGAAATAGGGTAAGTGATGATATCTCTACGTGGTCATTTCTGTTATTGAGTGCGATCTCTTGCTGATTAATGTTAATAGTTGTTTTACTAGTTGCGAACCAACTGTCAAAATATGTTTGTGTTTTCTCAGGTATGTGTATACACATACCCGGTTTTCTCACTACTGCACGTGGTTTCGACCGATTTGTTTTGCACGTTTTTCTACGGAGCACAGCGAGGGCCACGCTTTCAAAATGGGTAGAAGTAATCGAAATATAAAATCAATCGGTTTGCCAATTTCTTTATAATTCTTTACAATGTTATATGTCGTCTGCAATCTATTTCAATCTTAGATGGTTTAAATTTGCAATTTGGTTGAGAGGTAAATAACAAAATTGTTAAGCCCTTGAAAAAGAATTGTGACTCTTACTATCCACCATACCTGGATTTTTAAAAAGTAGTTACGTTTTAGTTATTTTTAGAACTTTGTTTAGGAAATTTATCCAAAATAGGCAGTTGAATAAAAACTCATTTGTTGTTTTATGACAATAATTTTCTGTGAAATGTTGCTAACTTGACCTTGTATATGTATATAGCTTTGTATTTATTCAACTTAAGGTAGTGCATATCCTTCCTAACTTTAGATTGAGATTTTGTAAATAAGTGTAAAAATGTATTGGTTTTAAACCAAAATATGAATAAAGCACACAAATATTGAATGTCAAAAATGTGTTTATGTTATTCTATCCGTCTTTAGCTTTAAAATGATATATAGTTTGACCATATTGTACCACATTGAATGAAGAAAAACCAAAGCGAATTTTTAATTAATTTTATCCCCCCCCCCATGAACCTTAACAACGGTTAAATCAGTAAACACGGCAGAATGGAAATCACACGCAAGATTTAAGTTTATTAATGCCATGCTGTGTTAGCATCTCTAATGTGTTGTTCTTGTTTGTTGACGGGTCAAAAGTCGATTACAGGGGGAGCTGCGATAACGAAGAACACATCGTGTGTCGTTTTGCCTCTTCACTTGTCGTTCTTGTGTGTTGAAGTGTTAGCGCCCTTCAACCCGCTTACTTGATATAGCATAGCAGAAAACAGCAACACTTAGTATACATGGTGATGGCTTAAGATATATCTTTCCAATATATTTTCTACTAATAAGCGAAGATTAAAACATATCGGATTTAATTGCACAATATATAAACCTAAAGGAACGTGTGCTTATGTTGTCAGCAGACATTTAACTTCCCGCAACATGTATTTTCCTCTAAAATAATTGCAATCATATCCTAATAACAGGATGCGGTTAGATGAATGCAAAAGTGTCAGACTTACTTATAACGTATGAACAAATACTCATAATTTCAATTATTCAAAACATCATTCAGCATACACATGATGATTCAAACACGGTAAATGACATAAACGCAAATAAATAGTTCGTCTATGATCCGAGATTTATGCCGATATTTTAACATATACTGACAAGATAAAATCCCAAATTAAAAAAACAACAACACAATAACTGTGTACATCTGTTTGCATGCAACGCATATTTAAACAAACAAGCTTAAAGAATATGATACCAACTTGCGATTCAATGCGTTTTACCTAAAATGAATGCAAGTTTGTTGACAACATATAAACGTTCACTTTACTTAATTAAAAAAAACAGCAAAACACGGAACTGTTTACACACTTGGCATCAAACGCTTTAACGAATAAGAACATATGGCAAAGTAAATTGAATAATACCATTCGCTTATTTTAAATGCTTGTTTAAGTTGACATGGTCGCGTATTTTCTAAAGTACTCGTTGCTTTCCAAATTACATCATACGTATCCTATACAACAATTCCAGTTTAATATACACTTTAAAACAGAATCCGATATCGTAATAAATGTTATAAAGCCCATTCCATTGTTAACATACCACTGTGTAGATGTGTTATTGAAAATATTGTAACTTACTCATTTCGAGGCGTTGACTGGGAAGCCATTTGTTGAGAAGTCATTGTATGTGACGGTGTTCTCTTTGTCGAATTTGTGTTTAGGTTGAAACCATCTGTGTCGAACTCACTCAATTTGTGTTCTCTTTCGATTGAAGTTAATAAATATATATATATACGCGAGATGATTGCGGTAAAACTGGTCTGTTCTCATCCTCAGTTCGATTTAGAGTGTTTAACATTTTTTACGTCGCACAGATAGTGCCGCGCAACAAGCATAGAACTGAATAATGAATATGTTGACACAACTAAGCAAATACCACTTCTTCTTATCCCGGCTTGTACCAGGGCATCTTAAATCAGTTCGACGAACCAAACACAGTTACAAATCCTGAATTGTTATAAAATAAAGTGTGATAACACAGTGATATATTTATAAGTTACCGCGTTGGACTCGTGCCAGTCATTATTCGCAAGCAACTCACCGCTGTTATTGAAGGAAGCTATTAGAACAAGACCGTTTTATACGTGAGCGGCGTACCTTACAGTGTGATATTATGAAAGATAATCGTATCGCTTCCTTCTTATGGTAAACACTCGATCACATGTGTAGACTTAATTAAATGTGTTGATAAATATGTTCATATTGCCCTATAAATTAAATTCCAAATCAAAGAAAAAGACACGAACTGATTTGTCAGGTCGCGAATAAAAAACATATTCAGAACCAATGTTAGGTTACCAATGTCAAGTGGCCTACAGGAGATTTATATTTCGTTAACAGGGATTTATAAAGATGTTCACAGATAAAATAGTACCGTAACGGTATGTTTTGCTGAGTAACAATCTACTGACAGCACATTTTAAAACTGGTATCGTACGAACCTAAGTACGCATTTTATGAGCCCATTATCAATAAGCTTAATCTTTATTTTACGATAAGGTTGTATTTTAGTGATTATATGAAATGTTAAGCAAACACTTTATGATTAGCAAGATGATCCAAGTATCCCTCCAATGAATTTATTATAACATTTTTTTAGCTCAGATCTGAATGATATTGCTTTAAAAGAAACTACCAACATCAAACCAAGGTTGGTGTTCTGGTTATCATATTAAATAAAGTGTCACCAGCGTCTGCTGACCAAGCTGCACCACTACGGCATACTCGGCCAGACCTTGGAATGGATCCGAGCCTTCCTTACAGATAGAACACAGCGAGTTGCTGTCGACGGAGCAATCTCAGATCCCGCCCCAGTAGTCAGCGGAGTGCCCCAGGGAAGCGTTCTGGGACCGATCCTCTTCCTTGTTTACATTAACGACCTACCCCTTACAGTCTCCTCCAAGACCAGGCTTTTCGCAGATGACTGTGTAGTATACAGAGAAATATCCTCGGAGCAGGACAGTGAAGTGCTTCAGGAAGACCTCCGTCGCCTATGGGACTGGGAGAAGCTCTGGGGTATGTCCTTTAACCCAGAGAAGTGCTGCATTTTGCGAGTGTGCAGAAAGCGATCACCACTCCTGTACAGTTACACCCTCAAAGGCCACACGCTTGCATGTGAAGACGCATCCAAATACCTTGGGGTGGAGCTAACAAAGGACATGTCCTGGAAGCCACATATCCAACAAGTGATCAAGAAAGGCAACAGTTCCCTTGGCTTCCTACGCAGGAACTTACGGATAGGCAACAAAGAGGTAAAAAGTGCAGCATACTTTTCCCTCGTTCGCCCCAACCTAGAGTACTGCGGCACTGTGTGGAGCCCATACCATAAGGAGCAGATCCACGACCTGGAGATGGTCCAAAGACGAGCAGCCCGCTATGTGACGAACAGATATCACAATACTAGTAGCGTCACATCAATGCTCGAACACCTACAGTGGGAAACTCTAGAGTCCAGAAGAACCAAAGCCAAGCTGACAATGGTCTACAAGATAACCAACGACCTCGTGGACATACCAGTCTCGAAATACCTTTCCCCTGGCTCAAGCCGGACACGAGCAAACCACTCCATCAAGTTCCTGCCATTATCGACATCCACTTCATACTATCGCCACAGCTTTTTTCCAAGCATCATTGCCACCTGGAACAACCTACCAGCCTCCATTGCTGAATCCCCCGACTTGGTATCCTTCAAGCGTGGGCTAGCAACAACCAGATTCTGAATAAGTTGTCAGCTCCAGCTACAAAGTAACTCCTAATGACCCCTTGTGGCTGTGCCGGTTGAGGCTCAATCCTCTCAGCGGCCACCGTAGCCAGAGAGGCATGAGGGAGAAGGGCGAAACGTAGCTGGTGTTCTGCTTTACTTTCCTTCTGTCTTTTAACTATCAAGCTCTTCTTACTTTACTGTCCCTCATTCTTTATTCTTATTCTTTCACCACCCGTCGCATAATAATCATGCGTGATTGCAGCGATGTACAATGTAGATGTATATGTAGATGGTAAAAGATTAGAACCACATATCGATATTTCTGTAAAGATGAATATAAAACGTTCCGACCATAATTTTGCAACACTCACTGTATATATAGTGACTTGTCTCGAAAATATATTGCATTTACCTTTTGATAATCCAAACGTTGCTTTTATCCATTACTGTGATGATAAATACAATCCAGAAAGACAATAACATTGGAAGCATAATTATTGTCATTCGGAATTGTATTTCTTTTGCTGTTTATTCCCGTGTAACAGTTTTGGAGGTTTTTTTCCTAGAAATTTAGTTTGCAAACATTTTCGGTGCAATGTCGTACCTTAGTGTACCGGTTACATTCCACAAGTTGTTTTTTTTTTACACAAAATGCCTGAATAGGGCAGTGTGTTAGGTTCATTGTTTTGTTATTGTAGTTGTTTGTTTTTTATCTTTAACAACACCGTGCACTGGTAGCGTTATTAGCAGAGACATGCGGGAGTCTTCTTGAAACATACTGTACTGGCTAGTTTCAATTATGGGACACACCACTTCTCCAATAGAATCGATGATGTTTAAATACATTTAAGTTATATTTGCAGTTTCAGTTATTAACTGTTTTGTTTTCTGATAAGGATATGATATCCCAGACGTTAGTTCCTGTGCTGTCTTTTTCCCTCTAAACAAACAGACATATAACACCAAGGGCTTATATCACTTTTCATTATTGTGTATAAAATACAAAATACCACACACAACTGAAATATTTTATATAACCCATATAAGCAGTATGATTTCCTTTCTAAATGTAATAAAAACTTAATTTTCAATCATGAATTAGTAGTTTCAGGAAAACAGGAAACCAAGAAAAAATGTGAAACCAACAAAGGCATAGAATTGTGAAATATGCAAGCCAGAGTTCTCGACTTATGATTGTTGAACGCTGCACTTCTATACACCACAACCTACCTTTGTTTGAAGTTTGATGTAAATGGGTCTTATTGTAATTACGTTATGACCCGGACAATAAAAAAGTGAGATAAATAAAGTAATGAAGGGGCTATAGCTATAGTTCTTGTGCACTGAACTTCTCATCAGTGAGATCTATCCATATATGCATATATGAAGTTTCATGTGAATAGGTGATATAGTTAAAAGACTAATACTCCGGACAAAGTACTGGAAGCTGCCCGACCCCAGGCATGACATAATTAATCCCTTAATATGGACTCCATTGGTCATTGTCGACTCGGGTGCTACTTACCTGTACCCCGGGTACTCTTAAGTATACTTACATGTACCCCGGGTACGGTAAATATACTAAATCGTACCCGGTCGATATTAGACTGTACTCGAGTTGTATTCCCGCCTAAAATCCTATGTCGTAAAACGCGCTACCGATTATCTTAAACAAACTTCTATTTAAAAAAAAACTGCCTCAACATGCTTTGTGAGTATGAGTTTCGATTATATAGAGGCCATTTTACAGAAAATTGACATAAATGTGAATATATTTAATTAAAAACAAGATGTGTTTGTGAAACACAATGTCCCCCTATATGACGTTTGACCTTGAAGGATGACCTTGACCTTGTAAAGGATGACCTTGACCTTTCACCACTCAAAATGTGCAGCTCCATAAGATACACATGCATGCCAAATATGAAGTTTCTATCTTCGTGAAACACAATGTCCCTCTATATGACGTTTGACCTTGAAGGATGACCTTGACCTTGTGAAGGATGACCTTGACCTTTCACCACTCAAAATGTGCAGCTCCATGAGATACACATGCATGCCAAATATCAAGTTGCTATCTTCAATATTGCACAAGTATTCATAAAATAAGCAATTTGGGCCACATATATTTGACCTCTGACCTTGAAGGATGACCTTGACCTTTCACCACTCAAAATGTGCAGCTCCATGAGATACACGTGCATGCCAAATATCAAATTGCTATCTTCAATATTGCAAAAGTATTTATAAAATAAGCGATTTGGGCCTCATATATTTGACCTCTGACCTTGAAGGATGACCTTGACCTTTCACCACTCAAAATGTGCAGCTTCATGAGATACATATGCATGCCAAATATCAAGTTGCTATCTTCAATAATGCAAAAGTATTCATAAAATGAGCGATTTTGGCCACATATATTTGACCTCTGACCTTAAAGGATGACCTTGACCTTTCACCACTCAAAATGTGCAGCTTCATGAGATACACAAGCATGCCAAATATGAAGTTGCTATCTTCAATATAGCAAAAGTTATTGCAAAATGTTAAAGTTGGCGCAAACAGACAGACCAACAGACAGGGCAAAAACAATATGTCCCCCACTACTATAGTGGGGGACATAAAAATAGCCGACAACGACCGATTAAGCTTTAAATTTCCCGGGTACGTTTTAGTATATTTACCGTACCCGGGGTACATGTAAGTATACTTAAGAGTACCCGGGGTACATGTAAGTAGTACCCGAGCAGACAATGACCAATCGAGCCTTAATATGCCCTGTATTTGACAGACATATAAAAGAGACAAATGGAAAGGATGAAAAAAACAACACAGCAGTAATTAGTTTTATCAGAGACATAGTAACAGAGATAGGCAGCTCGCCAAATATCGGCAAACTCTCGCGCATCCAGTGGTTTTGGCGAGATAGGTTTAAACGCGCAACTGTTTGACGGTTGCAACGGTAGTAAACACGCTTATCAACATTTCTAAAACTCGCTTTCGCATTCCAGTGTTTGCAATTTGAAACAAATATGTTATGTATTATTAAAATGAGAATGTATGCGGTATTATCACTCAACGGTAATGTGTCAATTAAAATAAATCACATGCCGCATTGTTTTATTAAGCGATTTTATCTGGCTCCAGTTTGAAAAAAAAACACAATTCTTACCGGTATATAAAGATGGCCTTTGTAATGAGATAAAGGAGCGATAAGAATCTTACGACAAACAACTAATAATAGGTTGTTTTAATTAGATTTTTGTTTTTCATTTTAATTGCATTTTTCAAATTTGAATAATCCGAATGCCATTTACCTGTAGTATAATTTGAATAAAGCTCTGAACAAGTTTTTCTTCTTATGGAGAGAATCTGTTCTTGGTCTGCTCTAATCTGCTGTTTGTGTTCTTTGCTCTCTTAAATTACTGCTCAATTCAATGCACAATTTTACCAATAATAAATAACATTACAACCTAGAGTATATGTATAGAAATCTTCAGACCCGTATACTGTGCCATTCTCCGATATTTAGCATATCAATCAAGTTATTAAGTGACTTTTCTGTTTATCTTCAACATGTCTTAGGCGGATTTTGTGTCATGGGATGAAGAGGATGAACATTGTGATAGTGAATTTGTTGAGGACATTAATCAGTCCGTTGTGTATGAGTGCCCAGAATGCAAAAAGTTAATGAAAAGAACATATGGATTCCATGTGTTGTTAAAAAGCACAATCAAAACTTTAAAAGTATGTCCCCTTATGTACATAATGATAACTAAATGAAATGTGTTCCGGCTTCTACAGAGGAGCTTATGCAACCATTTATGTGATACAGTCTCTAAGTAAACCTGAGACTGTAGTAACAATTTTAGTCTGTGCAATAAAAGAATGCATGAACATAGTTTTTACAATTTAATGATATTTCATCAAAACTTCATCATTCATAAACACATATCAATACAACTGGCATAAAAAATAAGCAATTTATTACACGTATTAAGCAAGTTGTTGATATTACAAAATTAATAACATATCGGGAGAAAACAGCTAATATTCTGCAGTGATGCAGGCAACAAACATGTAAGCATAAGAGCCATTATCGTATGGGGCAGGGTATTAATGTTGCTGAAGAAAATTCATAATCACATAAGAATTTTTCATCATGGAGATTGGACTATAAATGCGACTGAGAGTGTTAACATGTTTTTACCAATAGTCATGTAAGGAAAAAGCCCCGCCCCTTGGTGGCCATGTTTTTCATGATATCATTGGGACACTCTATAGTGTTAAAAAGGTTTTTCGAATCCCGGACAATCGCTCCTACGGACAATCGCTCCTACGCTTAATTTGACAAGGCGGACAGTCGCTCCTACGATGTTTTGACAGGGCGGATAGTCGCTCCTACGATGTTTTGACAGGGCGAAAAGTCGCTCCTACGATGTTTTGACAGGGCGGACAGTCGGTCCTACATTATTTTGCCAACCCGGACAATCACTCCTACATTATTTTGTCAACCCGGACAATCGCTCCTACATTATTTTTGACTCCACGGCAAAACATATTATTCGCTGATCAAAGGCTTACACCTATAATTAACCAACAATTAAAATTGCCAACCTGTTAACAGAAAGCCAATTTAACATGAGGCGATCAATTTGATTTTAATTAATTAATTTACTTACTGACAAACTATGTTACAGTTTGTCGATTCTGTAAATATAAGGTAGTTATAAGGGCACTTTGGACAATGGTTCCTACATTATTCCTATCAGGGACATTCGTTCCTATATTACATTTATTGGAATAAGTGCCATTTTGCAAATGGAATAAACATAAAAACCGCATTAAATCAATAATTGCTATAACAACAATGGTAGTATCAATCGATAATGACCACTTTGACACCTATGATGTGCGAACCGTGCATAAAGATTACAGAATGGCGTCACATTAAAGGGGCCTTTTCACAGATTTTGGCATGTTTTGAAGTTTGCTATTAAATGCTTTATATTAATAAATGTAAACATAAAATTTTAAAAGCTCCAGTAAAAAATAAAATTTAAAAAAGGAAAACAAAAGTAGCCCGCAGCAGGACTCGAAGTAAAAAACGCATTAGCCAACTTAGCTATCCTGCCAAGGATACATAAGATGCGTATTTTATACCTTATATCATCGTAGTTTCACAAATTTAAACGACATCACTAGAACTTTCCAAATTATTCAATCGCTTCGCGTTGCAACGCTTTATAATTTTTAGGTTTTTAAATCGTCAAAAGATGCATATAATGGCTATATTAGACCATGGCAAATGTTCAGTAATACTGTTTCCTCACAAATATCATAACTAAACCGAAAATTTGCGAATTTGAAACAACTTTTCTCAATTTTGTCAATTTACCAAACCGTCAAAAGATCCCTTTAAAGTGAATTAAGGTTAGTAAACAATTGGCTAGGTCATTGTTTTCACATTTGACCCATTGATTGATATGACACTGAACAATTTCTTAATCGGCATTTCTATGATTATTAAAATAGTGTGTTAAAGTGATACTGAACAATTTTTGTATGTGTTGAATTGTAATATATTGATAAAATGTTATATGTATATGTTACAATAACACAAAATAGACAAGAACAATTATACATTGAATACAAAATTCATGAAATGCAACATGCTGGCAAATTCAAATGTACAGACATTTTCGATTTCAAATTTAAATATCTGGCTTATTTCGCATTTTTCGACACAAGTTGGCAATTTTAATTGTCGGTTAATCATAGGTGTTAGCCTTTGATCGGCATACACTACATTTTGCCGTGGAGTCCAAATAATGTAGGAGCGACTGTCCGGGTTGACAAAATAATGTAGGAGCGATTGTCCGGGTTGGCAAAATAATGTAGGAGCGACTGTCCGCCCTGTCAAAACATCGTAGGAGCGACTGTCCGCCCTGTCAAAACATCGTAGGAGCGACTGTCCGCCCTGTCAAAACATCGTAGGAGCGACCGTCCGCCCTGTCAAATTTAGCGTAGGAGCGATTGTCTGTAGGAGCGATTGTCCGGATACCAAGTTTTTCTATAGCTATATATAGACATATAAGGAAAAATGCCCCACCCCCTGGTGCCCATGTTTTTGAACCAACCGGAACCATTTTTGAACTTGCCCAAGATATCATTTTGACAAATCCTCTGACCAAGTTTCATGATGACGGACAATAAACCGGAACAATTTTTTAACTTGTCCAAGATTCCATTTGGAAAAATGTTCTGACCAAATTTCATGAAGTTTGGACAATTAATGTGGCCTCAAGATTGTTTACAAGGCAAATGTTGACGCCACACAACACGCACTCCACGACTGCCAAAAGGCGATCAAAAAAGCTCACCATTAGCACATTGTGCTCAGGTGAGCTAAAGGGCAAAAAGATAATCACTAGAAATTTGTTCCCACAAAAAATGGTTCTGGGCAACTTCCTAACCATGAACATATTCAGTAGTGTGTCCTGCTTCATTAACACATACTTTCATCCTTAAATATGTTTTGCCATGCTTTGATCTGAATGTAAAAAGCGAATGTCCAGGTCTCTAGCGTGCGTATTGACAATAAATTGCTTTGGATCACTTCGTTCAGTATGTAACACTCAACCCTGATAGGCACAGTGATCTCAACTTGGCAGACTCCAACGGCAGCTGAGTCTGGTTCTGTTGTTGACGATGACTAACCACTCTGAGTTGCTTTGTCTTCATACAATGCAGTGTTGAGAGAAGTATCATCCTCAGTTCTCAGTTATGGATTCATCCTCATCGAGCAGGAAACCATCCTCAAGCGCTGTTGGGGATGATTCATCATGTCGAGAAGGCTTGTGCTTCTTCTGCACCCCATAACTCAGTCACTCCCTCCTGGGCATGGCCAAACTGAAAATACAAATGAGCGTATCAGATGAACACCAAATAATATGAAATGTATTATATGCTATTCTAAATTTAGATAAAACAAGAGATGTGTTCATCAGAAACACAATGCCCCCTACTGCGCCGCAATTTGACCTTTGACCTTGAAGAATGACCTTGACCTTGAACTTCCACCACTCAAAATGTGCGGATTCATGAGATACACATGCATGCCAAATATCAAGTTGCTATCTTCAATATTGCAAAAGTTATGGCCAACGTTAATTTTTTTTCGGACGGACGGACAGACTGACATACTGACAGTTCAACAGCTATATGCCACCCTACCGGGGGCATAAAATATAAAGGCCTCATGGAATTTATAAAGAAGGCACATAAGCATGCAATTTATAATGTTTCATATGTGAATTATTTTTCTTTCTATCAGCATTTTAACCATTTTAACCCAACAACATTCAGGCTGTTTAGTTGACTTCACAGTTACTGCATAATGTAATAATGGGAATTTCTCCATAAGATATAACAGACTACTGCAGTTGACGGCCAGTTACCTTTAAAATAGGATTTATGTGTGTTACATGAATATTGTAACTTAAAAACTCTTCCATTATACAAAATTCCTTTTCTTGTAATAGAATGAGCTTCATTTTTATAAATTCATTGTCATATTTCAGCAAATGAACACAGAAAGACAATAAACAACCAATCCACCATTTACACCACACAATAACTGGTAATAAGACAAAATGCTGTCTTATTTCCAGGTATTGTGTGGTATTTAATATTACCTGAGCTAAGACACCTTATTAAATTATCTTCCTATATTATAAATTGATCAACAAGCACCTGTTTTAAATTAAATTTGATTTAATATTCCTTGATCAATGGATTAAAATTAAATTATTAATTAAATTCTTATCTTAATTATTAAATGACTCTTGTTTTAAAACTAAATTTATAAATTAAATCATATATTAAATGATCAATTTATTAAAACTTTCCTTAACTTATAAAACTGAAGCACTTTTTTAATTAAGCACATTCTTCGATGATTTTAACTACACAAAATAAACAAACCATTATTTATACTAATTTACACAAAGTAAGATTGTGAATGAGAATGAAGTAAAATTATAAATGTTTAAATTATTATAAAAAGTTGATTTAATTGGGGAGGGCTAATCTCTTATCTGGCACAATACTGTGTCTGCCATTATAACTTTGATAACATCAAATGATATACATCACCATTCGGTGGACGGACGGACTGACCGACATGTACAAAAAATCTACCCCCTCTTCTTTGAAGGGGGCATAAATATGGGAAACCATAAAACTATTGAAATCAGAAATTTGCTTATATATAAATGCATTATATATTATAGATTGATTATTAAATGAGGCATGTATTAATACGTCTTGCTAATTACAGCATTTAAACTTAGAGCAGATAATATAAAGATTTTTTAGAGAGTAAATTTTCCCCCCACAACTAAAATTTTGTACATAACATCTAACTGTATTTTTTTCTTTATCAATTGCGGATTTTAAAAATTCACTTAACTTTGTTAAAACAGAAAGAGCTTTCTCTTACATCATACATTCTCACAAGTCATATATTTGTACAAAATGCATAAACATATTTTTGGTGTTATTTTGATGCATGTGTATTGTGTATTTATTATTATGGTAGTTTGATGTTTAGATGTATATGCTTATGTCGCAAATAAACTCGCTGTTCTGTTCTGTTAATTTTATAATATTGGGATTTATTGTGCTCGAATCAAAGTCAGGGGAAGTCTACACTGTGTATTAGCAACCTGCTGTGTTGATCACTATCTTATTAGCTCAATACACAGGCACCTGGCTACTGTACTGGAAAAATTGGATTTACTGCCAAAATAACTGATTTCATTTATTGCTAAATTGTTGTGTACCTTAAAAAAACTTCAATAAATAGTAAAGGCTCTACCATTGTCTTATATTTATACCGTTTGAAAAAGTTAATGACAATTATTGCAAGCGTCCGTTTTATTTACCATTATTATTTTAAATAAGCGTTCAATGGCAAATAATACAGGTAAAATCATTATTTGATGTGGATATCAGTACAGTTAATAAATGTTAATAAATGTCTATATATTCTAAGCATAGCATACGCAATTGTATAATTCCGAACTAATATAATTTACTTAAATATGATCTAGCTAGAATCAACATCAACATGGATCAACATCACAGTTGTACTTTTTATTTAGTTTTCAGTAATCTGTCTTTGAAATAGTGGTAGCCTTATTAAAGACAGCGCTAAGTGTAAAGTGGAGATTAAGAAATAAGATCTATTGCATCGCACTGGCGGTATAGCATATAGTCTTAAATAAGACACATTTAAGACATGGATAAAATACAAATATGACACATATGAATCTTTCATTTCTTCAAAAAATAAGCACATAGTCACATATAAATAAAACACATTTAAGACACAGAAACAATATGAATAAGACACATTTGAATCTTTCATTTCTTAAAAAAAGCATGTGAATCTTTAGAATACAATATAAAATAACATGTATTACTGACACATTATTCTCAAACAACATGTTTAATTAAAAAAATGTATCCGTACAATACTCAATATCCTTTTACAATGAGTTTAACAAGTTTTCTTTAATGACCGATTCATCAAAGAAACACAAATTCCCAACCATTAACAACATGTTCAATAAAAAAAAAAATGTTTCAGTACAATACTCAATATCCTTAAAAAATATTGCTCAAAAATCTGTTTTACTATATAACGTCTTGCATTTTTACCTATGGCATTTTTACCACTTTACCTCTGGCATTTTTACAGCTGGCATTTTTACCTCTGGCATTTTTACCTATGGCATTTTTACCTCTGGCATTTTTACGGCACACCATATAAATGGGTCAAAAAGTAAATTTCAGTAGCGTTAAAGATCTATATAATAGCAAATTCAATAAGAAAACTGTATTGATATGACAGAAATTAAAATTCAAGTATGAAATGTGTCCACTTAATCAAATTCTAGTATTTAAATGGGTCCAGTTTATAAAACTTCTTGTATTGAAATGGGTCCACATTCTCAATGGTATCGTATACAAATGGGTATGCTTTAAAAAAAAATCTTGTATCAAAATGGGTCTACTTTATCAGAGTTCCAGTATAAAAATGGGTCACATTTCGCAAGTCTCAGCGGAACACCCCACCCCCCGGGTTTAATGTCCAGGTGTTTGTTACCCCTCACAGCAATTGCTAGGGAGGGGGGGCTACATCTTGTTCGGATTACAATAATTTTAATGTTTAAGTGGTCATTATTTTATGTTATTTTCTATTGATGCAAAGAAATACTTAAATTACTTCCCAAAATGTATAATATATTATAACATCATTATTTTTTTGCAAGCATTCCCCACACATTTGGCAACGTCAATATGGTGAAATAATCAAAAATAATATTTTCATGATATTGTTGAAAACACAATAAGAATCTTTTATTGACATACCATATATATATATATCGCTCAAATCAGCCAATGGAATAAATGAAGTGTCTTTATTTGTGTCTAGCCGCAGGAAATTTTATTGGACAGTCTGTCTTACAAAGGTCAGGTTAGGTGAAAAGCTGGCTTAGACAGCTTCCACGAGAAAGTACAATTGAAACATATACATGTAACTGTTAAGCATGTGCTAATTATAGCAAACAACAAAACCTGCATATTTAATTGGCTCTGGAGATAATCTGTCTACTGGGGTCAGTGATGTCCCCCAATAGCTTATCTTATCAGTTAATTTATAAACTGCAGTGTGATGGCTCTTATAATGAAGTGAAGCAAAATGTCTGTGTCACAAAAGAATGTTACTCTCAGTTGCAACTGGGTAGACATGTGGTCAATTACTCGAAAAAAAATCAATGAAATTAATGATTTTAACTTATTTTTTAACATGATTAATGTTTTTTTTCATTGATATATTATTAATTGGTAATCTCAACCAAAGTGATCAAATTGATTACAAATGTATTAATTCATGCATTTAATAATATTTGGGCTTCTAGACCCTTAATCAACCACTGTTCATCTATAAAAAAAAATCCTATTCTTATTAAGGGTGTCACGATACGCTCCCCTTCATTACTATACGTATCGCGGTACAGTGTGTACGATACAATACGTACCGGGATACGTATTGTCAGATGGAAACAACATACAAACCATTTTAAACCATTTTTTCAATTTTATTTAAAGACCTCTACATACATTAATTTCTTTAATTTGTAAAAAATGTAATTTTATTTTAAATTCATATTCATGATTACAAAATTTGTCATTTAAAAATGTGATATGAGATGATATTGGGAGATTTTCCGTTGACATTGATCCAATTACTGTGCCACATATTTTATTGATTGCGCCAATGGAATCTTTCTTGCCGCGTATTGTTACAACATCCAAACATTAAAAGTTTACTTGGCGTGTTGGCACATATGAAAAATGCTGTACCGTACCATACGCACTCGAAGGCGTATCATGCACCGTACTGAGAGGAGACTATTACGATATACCGTCCCACAGAGTACCGTGACACCCTTAATTCTTATCCTATTAACTTGCAAAAAAAAAAAGGTTGCATGGTACTGCACGATTATTGCATTTAATGTTCATGGGCATTTGAAAAGTGCGGTCACTCATTCAACTTCTATGAGAAAGGAAAGAAAATGCCAGAGTCTCTCCACTGGTGCAGAAGTTGCATGAATTGCTTTTTCAAAATGTAACTTGTATACATGGGTTAACATGGTTCACTAAAATTCTCATGAAATCAATTATTTGACTGATTACTTAACTGTTCCCACACCGAATTAAGCTCCAACACTTATTTTTTGCATAAATGCAGATCATCAATGCAATAGACTGTATTCGTAACTCCACTAATCGTTAGGTACAATAAACTTTTTACCATAATGACCCTAGTGTCACATGAATATTCTGGTACCGTACTTACTTAGTTTGAACAAGACTATTTCCAAGCAATATGAGTCCAATACCGATGAAACTCCACCATTTTCAGCAATATTTCTAGTCTATTTGTTGCCATACCAATCAGAATTATTGACATTGGAACACAATGAATTGACATGCATAATCTCCATGTTGCCTTCTATCCATGTTTCAAGTTTCATGAAAAAATATGTAGAACTTTTAAAACTATCGCAGGATCCACTATTTTCAGCAATATTTCTAATCTATTTGTTGCCATAGCAACCAGAATTCTTGACGTAGGAACAAAATGAAATGACGTGCATAATCTCCATATTGCCATCTATCCATATTTTCAAGTTTCATGAAAAAATATGAAGAACTTTTAAAGTTATCACAGGATCCAGAAAAGTGTGACTGACTGACAGACAGAGCAAAAACCATAAGTCCCCTCCATTTTCACCTGTAGGGGGAATAACAATACGCATTCCCGTGGATCTAGGTCAATTTTATTTGTACCTCATGTAAATTAGCGGAAAAACCAGTTGTAGGCAAGTTCCAAATAAGAACTATTGTTCAGACTTAATCCCTTGAAATACCCCTCGGACCGAGAGCTATCAGAGATCTACACCACTTGAGTAATTAACTACATTATAAGTTGGCAAGTATCTGATGTTGTTAATGTGTCATTTGTCTTCATGAATTGAAATTGAATCTGCTTTTTGGTCAAAAATAATCATAAAATAATAATGAGTAATGACCTCTTGTAGAGGTAATCTATAAAATTATTATTTAAGTAATACAAAAGCTATAATTAATGATCAATCCATGATTAATGAAAAAAGTATTCAATTAATAATCATGATGATAACAGATTAACAATTATGATTACCCCATGTCTGCTACTGGCAACTTATTGAAAATATAACCCCATTTCTCAGGTAAAAAGTTTTATCAACTCATCAAATAATTATGAAATGGTATTTGTACTAAATACTTCAGGTAAAAATGAAAGTTAGATTTAAAATTTGACATTTGCACAACAGTAGATAGCAGCTTGTGCTTCAGTGATGTGAGACACAAAGAAACTATTATCAAGCACGTGCAATACCCTTAATGTTTTGAAGCATATTTAATTTGCATGAAATGTACAACTCTTTTATCTTGAAATAATTAATGAGAAAATCAGAGCTTCCCTTGGCATTCTTTTTTGTATCTTCATCACACCCTAGGGTGAATTAAAAAGAGACAAAACAAAAACACACTTTCTGATAGAATATTGGAAATAGTGTCACAAAGCATTTGGAGAGAATGTTCAAAAGAAATTGTAAATACATTTTAAATGTTTATTTATGGATTATGATGAACAATTTAATGATCAATATAAAAAGTGCTTATGAAATGCTGGGAACAAATTAAAATGAATGTTGCCTGATTGAAATCCCATTGTGGTTTTTCCAGAGACTGTTTATCATCTTTGATGTGAGGTGTGAGCATTTAGAAGCCCTTAAATCAATTGAAAGTCTGTCACATTGAATCTTAAATTATGAGACTGAATATTGAATTGTGTAAAAGGTCCCTTTTTTGGGCTGGACTAAATGACTGCCAACTTATGACATTGAACAACAAGTTTTACTGTAAAGTGTCAAATGAGCAGTACAACAATTGGCCCAGTGACACCCCATTTGCACAAATATGTGTTTGGTACTTTTTCAATCATTTTTAACCCTAGCATTATAACTCCTTAGTCTGAAACTCCTAACAACAAGTATCGTTGAAAACGATGGATGCTCCCGATGATGCCCTTTGTCAATCTATGTGTTAATAACCACCTAAGAAAAATCTATTATTAGCCTCGGTGACCTTGACCCCAAATGACATCAAGCGTCATCAAAAGGTAGAGGTCTATATATGTAAGGTACCTACATGCCAAATATGTAAGAGATCAGTAAAATATTGAAGGCGCTTTGAAAAACTGTAACAAAAGTGTGACGGAAAAATATATAATTAGCCTCGGTGACCTTGACCTTTAACCCAGTGACCTAAAAACTCATCAAAAGGTAGAGGTCCATGCAAGGTACCTACATGCCAAATATGAAAGAGATCGGTAAAGTAGTGAAGGCGGATGGCCCTATGAGAAACTGTAACAAAAGCGTGACGGAAAATCTATTATTAGCCTCGGTGACCTTGACCTTGAACCCAGTGACCTCAAACCTCATCAAAAGGTAGAGTTCCATGCAAGGTACCTACATGCCAAATATGAAAGAGATCAGTAAAGTAGTGAAGGCCCTATAAGAAACTGTAACAAAAGCGTGACAGAAAATCTATTATTAGGCCTCTGTGACCTTGACCTTGAACCCAGTGACCTCAAACCTCATTAAAAGGTAGAGGTCCATGCAAGGTACCTTAGACATGCCAAATATGAAAGAGATCCGTAAAGTAGTGAAGGCCCTATGAGAAACTGTAACAAAAGCGTGACAGAAAATCTATTATTAGCCTCGGTGACCTTGACCTTGAACCCAGTGACCTCAAACCTCATCAAAAAGTAGAGGTCCATGCAAGGTACCTACATGCCAAATATGAAAGAGATCGGTAAAGTGTTGAAGGCGCTATGAGAAACCGTAACAAAAGTGTGACGGAAAGAAGTATGGAAGGAAGGAAGGACAAACTGGCCACTATATGCTCCGCTAACATTTTATTTCGGGAAGCATAAAAATATAACACTTGTTTAACCCTTTCACACACAAAAGCAAAGTGGAAGTGGCTTTGTGCAAACAGCATAACTTCAGAACAGCCTGTGAATAAAACGCAGGCTGTTCAGGTTTTATGCTGTTTGCTGCTCATCAGTATCTAAGGGTTGGAAATGAAGCCTTTAAAACTTGGATCTAGTAAGAAAGTTCTTGAATAAATATAACTTTCTAAGTGACTACGAATGCGTCAAAATACGTATCTAAGGGGTAAAGGGATACACAAAAAGTAAGGATTTGTAGTAAAAAACTAAGAAGATTGCCAGTAGTATTACAAACAAATAAAACTATGTATTTAAAACTGATAATATTGTCTTTGTGAAATTAATCTGCAGATTCATTAGCCCATTGTTCTTAATAATTAAATCAAACACAACTGATAGATTTACCATGCCAACACATTGTTTAAAACAATTATTATAATACTTGTTTTCCTCAATAAAAAAAACAACTTATTTCGTATTCATTTAAAATTAATAAAAAAAAACTCAAATCTCAAGATTGTTTGACCTGGAGATAATAAGATATTCAATGTGTGGAGTGTGTCCTTCAGCTTATCAGTTACTTTGTTACTGATTGTAATCTAATAAACCGTGGGTGACTGTGCTCTCTAGGGGTCTAAGGTGACAAAATAAGATAAGACTGGATGCATGTATTTAAGAGGGCATAAGGCACTATTTGGATTTTTTATATTAATAAATGACATTAAATAAAAATGGAAACTAACAAACTAACAGCTCATAGATTATGGGCATTCAATAGTGGTGATATTATATTGTTAGTAAAAAAAACAACTGCATTAATTTATCAAAAAGAAACTTAACACATAAAATTGTCTATTTGGTATCTGAAAAATCTTTTCTTGCTGAAATTGTGATGTACACACCATCAATGCATTTGGTTACGTAATATCCCATATTTCTACGAATTCACTGATGGTATTGACACAACTTACATGTAACTGTAACAATAATAAATATTAATAATAATTATAATGCGAAAAAGTTTCGACTGTAGATTTTCATTTACAAGTAATTGATCGCCTGATAATAAAGGCCAATTTGGTGCAGTCACACCAGCAACCAGTATTCGATTTCCATTCTGGGACCAGGGTCCATGTAAATTGTTTCGGTGGTGACAATACAATATAGGTGGAGCTTAAATTAGGTACTCTGGTTGATCCACATGGCACATGACCATGTCAACTTTAAAATATGTTTTTCAGTGAGTCAGAGATTAATGCATAGAATTAAGCTCTTAATATTGAAAATTCTTTCCACATTTTGAGTCTTAACTGCAGGAGCTCCAGGTCAACACATTGTCATAAGCATGATAATACATATTCATCATCACACACTGTCATGTAATTATTCAGGTGAGGAAGGAACTAAGAAATAAAATATATGCACACATGCACACATTTGTTCACAACCTGTGGCTTCAAGCCTAAAAGATGCAGCAGCCGTAAACATCCTCAGGTGTGAAAAAATGATGTTCAATAAATTAAAAATAATCTACAGTAGATACACTTGATTAACCACACAGACGAAATCTACAGTACTGTAACGACACTGAATTGCACTTAAGTATGTGTATGGCACGCCTGAACCACAAAAAAGAGAAAAACTAAGTTTAAGTTACTTAAACTTAGTTTTTCACTACTTAAACTCAATTTAAGTAACTTAATTCGAATTAACGCTACTAAATGCATTAAGTAGTTAAGAAGAGTTATTTTCTATTTATGTGAGAAAAATGAATTAAGCAGAGAAAAACTTAGTTTAACTCGTTAAGTGCGCCCGAACAACAAAAATTGATTTTAATTACCGTTAAGTTACTTAAATTGCATTTAACGCTGCTTAAAATTAATTTAAGTGCTTTCGCATCGTTAATTGTATTTAATTATTTCTTAAGTAATAAAATTTTTACTTAAGTTGAATTATTAATTATCGTTAAGTCAAAACTCGCGTCCGAAAATAAGCATATGAAACAAGCGTTTTGATTGGTTGTCAGGTTTGTTAATAAATTCAGGCCCGAGGTCGGAAGAAAAAGATTGCCATGTGGTACGAGCACAAAATACAGATATTATAAATTTGGATTAGAATCTTAAGTCAGCTAAAATTTGTTTTAGTCTGGAATAACATTCAAAACACCCTTTCATCATCAAATTTTGCTGACAGTCAGTAACTATGCAATAAACATCAAAAACGATCCGCCCGTCTATATATTTCCGGGTCATATCGCATTTACCTGTAGTAATAACTTGTCTTGTATACGAGTAGTCATACCAGCTTGTATGTAGAAACTGGGACTATATTATATGTCCCAGGTAGAAATTAAAGATTATATCGTGTCACCGAATCCAACTTAATTATATTCCATACATGTAAATTTTGGCTTTGATTTTAGTATTTAAATGGAAAAAAAACAGTCTCCAGTATCTCAGTATTGGCAGTGAACTTATAAGTAAACAATCCCAAAAAGTACACATATCAGAAATTACCCAGGTGATATTTTAAGTCTGAGTGCACTATTGTCTTTTAAAATAATTTTAAATGTAAAAAAAGAAAAAACTGCCCCCCTGTCAGAATTGATGACCCGGAGAAGTGCCCCCTAATTAAAGAAATTTCGCGGCGATATATAAAGCGAGTATTATAATGACAATAACGCCAGTAACTTTCTTGCTATTATGTCTGGAAATTGAGTGAAATTTCAAAAGTAATATAAAGTTGTACAAGTAATAAAAGTTATAAAACGGCAAAAAAACCTGCCTCGGCATGGACGTCGCCATCTTGATAATCACGTGATTTTCGTCTATGTGAACAAAGAAAAACAAATCACTTTTTGCTAATAAAAAGTTTTCTCGGCTGAATTATTTGATATTTCCCCGTAAGTAAAACAAACAATTAGCATGCAATTTAATCCATCCTTATGCAAGCTGAAAACAATAATTTATTTGTTTGTTTTCGCCAATTACGGATTTGGACGGTTCAATATAATTAACCCGTATGCGGCTTTATTCAAAGCTAACAAGTTCTTAACAATAAAGGTCGGTCCGGTCTACCAATTAAAAGATCGCGGTGCTTATCGTTAACGGTAACAAGTTCTCTGCCTGCCTAATTAGCTGCTAATTAAAGCAACTGTTACCGATTTTGTTTGTTTGGCATGTCGACATGATCTGCTCAAAATGCAAACTGTTGCCGTAATATGTGTAATGTGTGTATTTATGTATGTCATTTTGTATGACACATGAATAAACTAAACAACATAAATAAATTGATTATAAATTCGACTTCACTCTATTTTTTTCTTCAAGTCAGCTAAATGAATGCCTTTGCTTTGCCTATTAATTTCCTTTTTTATACGTAAATTTACGTTTTTTTTCCATCGGTCAATACTATCTTTATAATGAAAATTAATTCCGATGTAACTTTTCCTCCATAAGTACTGAGTTGCACGTCTATATTTAGTTGCGACACTTGGCCAGTATTAACACGCACGCGTTTCCTGTGTGGATCTCGACTATGTTTCGCGCTCTTATTAAAACACGACTTTTACATGGCATTCATGTATAGTGAGTGGTGCAGATGCGCACTAAGGGCCTTAAACAGTATTATCACATGCCTCTAGACAATTTGTGTTATTCAGTTCGATAAATGGTAATATACTTATACTGAAATTCAATTGTTACCGGATAAAATGTGTACGGCGATAACGTAAAATTACCCGTAAGTATTGTTTTCACTACGTAACTAATAACTAATATGACACCGGGGGGCAGTTCTCCGCCCCTACAGATTTGATGGGGGGCAGATATCCGCCTACTAAATTCTGACAGGGGGGCAGTTCTCCGCCCCTACCGATTTGATTGGGGGGCACCTCTCCGCCACCTTTAAAATAAGGGGGCAGTTCTCCGGGGGGCAGTTCTCCGGGGGGCGCTTCTCCGGATACCATTGTTTGATGAGATTCAAAATAAACCTAATTAAGAATTTAATTGTTGTTTTAGTGCAGCAGTTAACAATTTATATTTTTTTATGAGTGTGTAAATATTGCAATGGTAACAAACGAATCCATAATACAGTATTAAAAATGTCATGAGGATCAGTGATTGCTCGTTAATTGTCTTTCATATCCTGTATTTGTTATTTCAGTTCCCTTTTTAAAAACAACCAACATTTTGTTGTTGTTTTAACAGTATTGGTAATTGTCTAGTTAATTGAAGGGTACCCCTTGATTACACATGGGTTGTTTTCTTAAAAAGAAGGCCATATGACATTCCACAAGCTAAGTCATAGTATGGCTTCATCTTTTTCTTATAAATAAACCACCACTCAATTGCTTGATCATAATTATCCTGAATTCAAGATGTCAGTTGGTAAGTAGCAATTTTATTCAAGAACACTGTCAGCTGTAGGTAAATGCGTGCGTTGTAACCGATCCATTGCAAAATTGTAAATGGCGGTAGAAGAATATCCTTTCCTGTTTACGTTTGTTACGACGTTTCTGATTGGCTTAGGTCTTCCGGATCATTAACTGACCAATCAAAACAATTCGACTTTACAACTTAAGTAAAATTCCTTACTAAAGTTGAATTCGTGTAACTAAAAACATATTTTAAGTAGAAAAACCTATTTTAACGCAACTTAATTGAAAATAGTACAATTGATAGAGAAAATCCTTGTTAAGTTGAATTAATTCAACTTAAGTAAGAAAATTACCATTAAGCACCGTTAATGCATTTTCGGTGTTTTAATTAGCGTTAACGCCGCGGGAACCACAAAAACTACTTAAATTCATTTTAAGCAGCGTTAATTCGAATTAAGTAACTTAAATTGAATTTAAGTAGAGAAAAACCTAGTTTAAGGTAACTTAAACTTAGTTTTTCTCATTTTTGTGGTTCAGGCGTGCCATATATGTGAATAATTTCATCATTGCTCAATTAATGGATTTTTTTCAACATTTGACCAACAAAATTTTTGTTGTAGTAAATATATTCAATACCAACAACAAAAAAATCAATTATAAAAGTGGATAACATTCATTAACCCTTTCAGTGCGGGAACCGAATTTTAAAGGCCTATGCAAAACTGGCGTCTCATCAGGATCCAAACTGTTGGCTATTCTGATAGTATTCTTTGAAAAAAATCAAAGAAAATGCTAATTTTAGAAATTCAGCAGACAACATTTTAGCAGACGACAAATTTCCCAGCATGCAAAGGGTTAAGGGGGCAGGGGATATATTTTTGCCCAAATTTCAAGTTCCGAAAGGCAGCAAACAGTCAAATCCATTTCATCAAAACAGAAAGTGACACAAGAACGCCTATTTGTGTCAGTGTCATAACATAGCGCAAAGGCAACATGCATTGAAAATAAAACCAAAGACAAGGCCAGCTTCTTCACTTGTGAAACTATTGCCCTTGATCTTCCCCCCGGCAGGGAGACAATTCACCCCCAAGACAATTCACCCCGAGGAGACAATTCACCCCTGCTCCCTGGACAATTTTTTTTAATCTTTTGCTGTTTGTTTAGGATTTAGTAATTACAAATATCTGTTTTCTAAGGATAGTTATTTGTATTCTTTTTTATTTTTATGAAGTTCTAATAAAAGCATATTAAGATGTTCTCAGAATTTCTTTCTTTTTTCCATAAAATTACTTGCAATTGAAACATAACTGTGCTTTTTATCTATTGATGTTTGATTTTGTTATTAACAATATCTTATTATTAACAATATCTTATTATTGTTTTTATGTCATTTAATAATTTATTATGTGTTTATGTTTTATTTAAGATTGATTTTACTCATTAAAACAGTTTATATTTGTAAAAAGTGTATAAATAAATAATAATGGTATTGGATACATTATTTGGAAATAATCTAATTGTTTTATTTGATAAGTTATGCAAGATTTCGAAATTTTTATAAAATTACTATATTTATTTTTAAATGGGAAATATAATAATAAAATATTTGTCACATAATCAGTCAACAAAGTAACAACACCTAAAAAACAACCTTTTTCACACCCATAAAAGGTATCAATAAACAGATAATCTGTCAGGCATTTAGAGCTGATGAGGGTACTGATTATCTAATGGTAGATAAGGCTATTACTGATTGGGGTTGCTAGAGATAAGGCTGTAGTATGGAATGAGTTAACATACTGTATGATTGAAGTGGACTTGAATTGAGTACAATTTTTGTAAAAAGTACATTACATTTCAAAACATTTTTAAGAGGAGCATACTAGCGGTATTATAGTAGATTTAATAAATCATGAGGTATTCGTGTATAAGTAGCATTTAAAAAAATTGTAACATAAAATGGTGTGAATTTGATACTGGCTTTGAAATGAATACTGATAATTGCAGACTAAAATATGTTTCAATACACAACATTACAAAACACAACTTCTATCACTAATCCTTCAATGAGAGAAAATCCAACAACTTAATGGATAATAAGAATAAAAATAATATTTTTTTTAATGAAACACTTTTGTTTAGGCAGTTAAATAAAAATAATAATCAAAATATCAGGTGAACAACAATGGAATTTTTTAATACAATACCAGGTCTTAGAATTGCCCAGCCCAACATAATTATTTGTCAATGTGTGTAACTGAAGTCTTTGTTTATCCGTGTTGACACTTTGATAAAGCCTTGTCAGGTGTGTGAATGCTTGATTGTAATACCCATTAATAGCACGCTTCCAACCAGATTAAATTTCCTTTCTTTAATTAAGGTTTTCTTATCAATTAAACCATAATATTTTATTAAATTAATTATCCCATCTAACATAAATAAATAAGTAATTGTCATAATGTAAAATTCTAAGAATTAAATGAAACTAATTAATTAACTTCAATATTTGACAAAGTTCTCAAATAATAAAATAGCAGTTAACCTAATAATATTATTTCAGTCTTCACAGGGCTCGACATTAAAGGTAGTCCGACTGTCCGGGACAACCAAATTGTTAGTCCGGACAAGTAAATAAAGAAATTTGCTAGTCCGACAGGACAAGTGGTCATTATAAATGTATAACTTAGAAAAAAGGCCTTTAAAGCTATTATTTCTGTGGAGATATCACTCAACTTTTCCGAGTATATTTTGTATACGTTTAATCGCCGAAGCCCGAGATATTCCGATAGTTCCATGTGATACATGTACTACACTGAACTGTTCACAAGGGAAGCAACCCGTGTAAAGAATATGCATTTTACGACACCGGTACACACCGATCTTACAGACAATTAACGTAGTAACGTCCTCCCTATGTATAGATTGATTTTGTTTTTTTAAATATCAGTTAAGTACTGTACATATACATCACTTTTAACATTTTCTGTTTGATGTTGTCAACAAACAAGTTTTTGTCAGGTATTATGGCTTTGTATAATGTTTAAAAATCAATTATCTTGAGTTTTCCTGTTATTCAAGTCAGTTCTTTTTGTATTAAAATAGCCTGCAATTATGTTTACATGTAATTTGAATGATTCAAGTCTTTATGATTTGAACATTTTGTATTATTTCATTATTTTGCAAAGTACTGAGCAGAATAAAGATATAATGGTCAGGACAAGTTGCTTTTTGGTCAGGACAAGTGAAATTATGGTCTACTTGTCCGACTGGACAAGTGGCTTCAAAAGTTAATGTCGAGCCCTGCTTCATGATAGTTCATTTTATCCACTAGCCATTCGGGCTTCTGGAATGGTAAAGACAAGTAGCCCAGCAGCAAAATTACTAGCCCAAAGTAAATTTGTTAAAATATACACCCTGTTAAAGGGTTTCATCTTTCAATAGCAGTTAATCTTTTAAAAGTAAAATTGTATCCAGGGTATGTTAACTGTAAAGCCTATTGCAAAAACAATTGCAACACAATATAACAAGTCAATGTAATTATGTCCTTTATTAATTATAAGTATTTAACATGTGATAAACAACTTCTTCATTCATCTAATCATCACTGCAATCCTGGAGATTCTCTTAGTCAGAAACCATATCCTGTAAAACAAGCAACCTGATAGTTATTTTCCAGAAGTTTACTTGACAAGTGAAGGCATAGATGGCATACTTTTATCATACATGTTGACTTTTTTATTATGCTGTGTTTTAAAGCGTAGCTTATTAAACTCTGTCATACAGAAGTAGCTTCTCCTTCATCACTGATTTTTTACCACTTTTCTTGAAATTCACGTTTCCGTGATTTTTCATAGTCATTTGTTGACTTACGGTCAGAAGTGGGCAGTTTCTTGCCAGGCTTCGCTCCAGCTACGTATTTAAGCATTATGCAGCCTTATGCAAGTAGGGACTTACAACTTTGGAAATAAACACACAAACAAGGTTACAAAGTAAAATGATGTTTATTCCGGAAATGCAAGCCGCGTACGTCGATAAGTTTACTTCAGCAGAAAACACATCAGCATGACGTGTGCCAATAGTAAATAACCAGTCTAAATTGTCACCACGTGGCCTGTGTTACGACTCGAAAATGACCGTTGAATGTATGGACCAATCGGAACGCGTTTAAATCTCGTATTTTAGGCGAAGTTGAACAAAGTTCTGTCGGAAATCTTCGCGAAGTACTCACAAAATAATGACTTTTATCACACTTAAAAATGAAACAATATTGATACACGGAATTTCTACTGGCCCGACAGAAGGCTTTCTGAAAAGGCCGGACCGCCGGTCTTGTCTGGCAAAATTCTTTACGGTCCGGTGAAGTTTCTAATATTGCCGGTCCTTGTGACAGGCCAAACAAAATATGACTAAATACCGAAAAGCCTAATACTTGCCAAAAGAACGATTACACCCAATTCGAATCACACTTTTCGTGAATTTGGAGCCTATTTGTCATTAAGAACACTAACGCGTTACGAGTTCTTAAGAGTACTCTCCCATTGTTGTTGTTTTTTCGAAAACGTAAATTTTCATTGTTCCGACATATAACCATCTATCCAATTACAAAGGATGTAACTAAAAACTACAAATGAAAAAATGCTTATACAAATGATCGATATTGTCAAATTTGAAGTTGTCATCATCATATATAAGCAATGTTTTGCTTTAAGTATCGTCGGAACGCATGAAATAACACGGAAATGTGCTTATATCAGTGTAATATCGCATAATGTCATTATCATTTTATTTTTGATAATATAAAACAGATAGTTTTGTAAAAGAATGATATTGTACGGAGAATATATAAGAGTATATTTTGTACAAGTTGACTACATAATTACATTTTATATTGAATGAATCCCATTTTTTAAAATTACAGTGTGTTACATTTGCATAAGAAAACATAATGATTTGATGTTATATGTTCCAAAATCAATTACTTATAGTTGTCAAATACTTATACACAGGCTGCACATTGCAATAAATATAAGTTAAACTTTACTAAATTCTTCAGTTACACTACGCGACCCGTGATTTTTGCCGCCATTCTCACATCACCGCAATCGATGCAACGTGACAAATCGCGGTGATTCCGAGCGACAAGAAAATTTGGGTGATGTCTGGGCGAATCCGTGGTGACCGTCGCGCGATGTATCTCGCTGTTACTCAATCAGCGCGAATCACCGCGAACCGCCGTGGTTCACCTTTTTAAGCGATTTACATTGAGGGTTACACTACATTGCATTAACATATATGTATACATTTACATTGTACATTGCCCTTCCCAAATAAGTGTGTAAAACTCGAGTTAAACACGAGTTTTAACCGTGTTAAACCAAGCGGTATTGGCAGTTGGTTTTTAGTGGGTTTTGGTATGTTGGTTTTTGTGAGTTTTGGTAAGTTGGTTTTTTCTGTGTTTAAAGTGGGTATTTTTACCAACTTGGTTAAAACTGAGTTAAACACAGAAAAAACTCACTTGTTACATAAATGTGGGCTTTGGTAAGTTGGTATTTTGTGAGTTTTGGTAAGTTGGTTTTTTGTGAGTTTCGGTATGTTGGTTTTTTGAGAGTTTTGGTAAGTTGGTTTTTTCTGTGTTTAAAGTGGGTATTTTTACCAACTTGGTTAAAACTGAGTTAAACACAGAAAAAACTCACTTGTTACATAAATGTGGGCTTAGGTAAGTTGGTTTTTTGTGAGTTTTGGTATGTTGGTTTTTTGTGAGTTTCGGTATGTTGGTTTTTTGTGAGTTTTGGTATGTTGGTTTTTTCTGTGTTTAAAGTGGGTTTTTTTTACCAACTTGGTTAAAACTGAGTTAAACACAGAAAAAACTCACAAAAACCAACATACCAAAACTCACAAAAAACCAACATACCAAAACCCACAAAAAACCAACATACCAAAACTCACAAAAAACCAACATACCAAAACTCACAAAAAACCAACTTAAACACACTTCTGTCTACAATAGTGTGTTTAAGTTGGTTTTTGTGAGTCTTTTGTTCGCTTAAGGGATCATAAAATTTTGCTTGTTTGACCTGTAACCTTTGTAAAAAAAAATATTTACACCTTAATGGTAAAAAGGTTATTTGAGATCAAATCACAACAGATCATTACAAGCCCCATGTGATTATAAATAAAAGACACACAATTTGCAAAAAAACAATGTTTATATTAAAAAAAACAAATAATGTGAACATTTTTACAGTGCATTTTTAACAAAACCAGGAAAACATCTACCCAAGATACATTATCACAATATGCGAGCACATTTAACATAATAAATTAAAACAAGAGTTCCGCGGTCGGAGATGACCGCATTGAAGCCGGATTTTTGATTTAAATGACAGGAAAGTACCTTTCGTGTTTTTGTCAATGCAATACTTAAATTACTGAAATATTGTTCAAAGGTCAAAATGAAATGTAAGTACTTTTCAAGGCATGAGCAAACCTTGTGTTATGTTTTGAATGCATGCATATACATGAACAACAATAACATTTAAGGTCACAAATATGAACTTGAATTGACAATTAGGAAAGTTTGATCTCAAAGTTATAAGAACTTTAACATTTTTACATTCAAGGTCACAGTGACCTTGACCTTAGAATGAATGACCTTGAAATGACCAGTGGTCATCTAAGTGTGCTTGCAAACCTTCATGTCAAGTTTGAAGACTCTATGTCCAAGCATACCAAAGTTATAACAATTTTAACATTTTAACATTTAAGGTCACAGTGACCTTGACCTTCAAATGAATGACATTGAAATGACCAGTGGTCATCTTCTAGTACTGGCCAATCTTTATTTCAAGTTTGAAGACTCTAGGTACAAGCATACCAAAGTTATAACATGAAATAAGAACTTTAACATTTTTACATTCAAGGTCACAGTGACCTTGACCTTCAAATGAATGACCTTGAAATGTCCAGTGGTTACTTACTAGTTCTGGCCAACCTTCATGTCAAGTTTCAAGACTCTAGGTCCAAGCATACCAAAGTTATAACAACTTTAACATTTTTACATTCAAGGTCACAGTGACCTTGACCTTCAAATGAATGACCTTGAAATGTCCAGTGGTTACTTACTAGTTCTGGCCAACCTTCATGTCAAGTTTCAAGACTCTAGGTCCAAGCATACCAAAGTTATAACAACTTTAACATTTTTATATTGAAGGTCACAGTGACCTTCACCTTCAAATGAATGACCTTGAAATGACCAGTGGTCATCTGTTAATCCTGGCCAACCTTCATGTCAAGTTTGAAGACTCTAGGTCCAAGCATACCAAAGTTATACCATGAAATAAGAACTTTAACATTTTTACATTCAAGGTCACAGTGACCTTGACCTTCAAATGAATGACCTTGAAATGACCAGTGGTTACTAACTAGTTATGGCCAACCTTCATGTCAAGTTTCAAGACTCTAGGTCCAAGCATACCAAAGTTATAACAACTTTAACATTTTTTATATTGAAGGTCACAGTGACCTTGACCTTCAAATGAATGACCTTGAAATGACCAGTGGTCATCTGTTAATCCTGGCCAACCTTCATGTCAAGTTTGAAGACTCTAGGTCCAAGCATACCAAAGTTATACCATGAAATAAGAACTTTAACATTTTCGAGCACGCCGCCCGCCCCCCCGCCCGCCCCCCCGCCCGCCCGCCCGACAACATCAATCTATAAGCCGAGATTTTTTCGAAAAAAATCCGGCTAATAAATAACATTCTCCTCTTTGGGCTACCACAGGTAAAAATGGGAGGAAGGGTATGAACCATGATTATATACAGTTTCAGTTAGTGAGGGGTGATACAGAGGATAAATTTAATAATAATTGTTTTTAACTGTGTTGGTGGTACCGGATTTATAAAATGACAACATTAAGGAATCCTTCATCCTATCTTTTCCTGGAATAGCCCTTTACACATATTTACACCTATGAACAAAGGAACATATTGCTCAGCACTAAACAGTTTATATATTCTCCCCGCAGTACATGACACGAAGCCTCCTCAAGGCCCATCTCATGTTCTCTTACACTGTTGATATGGGCAGGGCAAACATTTTGGAGATGACAACTGAAATGTATATGAACAATCAATGCAGGATTTTACTGTACATTACAGTATTAAAAAAACATGTAGAAGTTTATTCCACCCAAATCAAGTCTGATCTGAATGACTTGATTTTGGTGGAATAAACTTTTACATCAATATCATCAGTTCAGATATCCCATTTTAACATCATCTACATTAGAAGGATTTCAAAAGAGGTTTTTGAAACAAGGAGGCAAATTACTGTTGCTTGAATTTTTTACATCGTTCACAATTAGAGCTTGATTGTTAACTTTATACTGGGGTTATTTTTGTCTGCCTATGTGTTAAATTCTCAAAACTTTTATACACAAACACAATTTTTAGTAACTCTTAAATTTTAGCAGTTGTATTAAATTAACGCAAGACAGATTATGTGCTGGAGTCAAATTTGAATCAATTGCATTATGTTTGTTTCAAAATGAATATGGAGGCAGTAGAACACCTATATATTTAAATCCCCTTTTTCCCTATAAAAAAGAATCATACCAACCATGGCGTAGTGTTCAGCAATCAGGAGACCCTCTCGAATCTCCCCCTTAGGGGAGGTTGAACAGCACTTCATAGAGCAGTCACCAGCTGATCAGGTCTGAAAACTATACTGTCATGGCCTTTGCGAGGTGCGTCTTGTGAATGATCTCATTTGAGATCAGGTCCTGAAAGATATTTTATAATGTAAGTGATAAATATTGCTGTTATGGTATATCTTGTTACTATAAATATTATTAATTTAAATCAAAACAAGTTTGTTTGCTTGTTGTTTTTGTTTGTTTATTTTTGCAATTTAAATCCTGTGATCACATGTGACTTAACGCTTGTCATAAATAATTAAAAGAAATTACGTGTGGTAGAAAAAACCGTTTGAAAATGTACCAAGATATGTGGTCTCATTGGCTGTGTGGACTGGTCGGAAGTGTGACGCCTTTCAAATGCTAAAACCTGTATAGTTTTACCTCTCAACAAATCCAACTATCCTTGGTCAAGGACAGGGCTCGGTTTTCCCACTCCTGATCTACTCAAGTTGGGCTTCTCGTGCAGGGTAAAATCTGGTGTCAAAATCCATACATCAGTTAGTCCCCCTTCTGCTGTCTTTTGGCAGGAATATTCTATCCAAAGAATCTTCCAATCAATGTAAATTTCACCTTGGGAGTTTAACCTTCAAATTTAAAATATAAAAGTTTTCATTGAATATGTGGGAAAGAAATCTGTTCATTAATGACCAGAAATAGGTATAAATAACATTTAAGATGACAATAATCATAAAATACAGCCATAATTATTCAAATGGTGTTGTTTTTCCTTATAATTGCATTACATTTATACTTATCCATTTACATTTCCCAGTGACAATACATAAATATCATAATGATCATAATTAATTCAATATAAAACTAAATAAAAAAGTGATGTAAAAATGAAAATACAAACCTAAAACAACTGTTCTTCAGTATTCCAAGATAACAGGCAGTTGATGAATTATGAGACCATATCACTTTAACCATCCACTTTGAATCTCCTTTGCAACAAACTTATTGTTGATTTACACATTGTAGTACATACACATTGTTTTCACCACACAATACTTCATGCTGAAAGTTATTAAAGACATTTTAAACTAGAATTATAAGTCTTAATGTTACTCAATTATACCTTAAAGCTCAAAGTCATTTGATGAAAACCCCCTTTGTTTTCAAAACATAACTTCCTGTCTCCAGCCAATCAAAGTCGCTTGTTTTCAAATAGATGGTGGCTCAGCCAATCAAAAGTCTATCAACACCCCTTTGTTAGGCCTATAGATGGAGCACTGATACTGTGATAAGAATTAATGTTTATGATTTAATTGGGGGGGGGGGGGGGGGCTAATCTCTTATGTGTGTCAGCCAATTACTAAATCTGAGAAATATCTACTGATTTCAACACCAACATATATGTATTTATTGAATAATACACAGCACCCTTAGCATATTATATTTAATTGTGAATATTTAAAAAAAAAACATGCTGAATGGTGTTAGCAAATAATATTAATAGTATAAATATTATTTATTTTTATTGCCTTTTAAATTGTATGTTAAAGGTCAATGTGGTAGGCCTTAATTGTATTGGGGTTAAATATCAGTATAAGAAAGTTAAAATAGTTATTGTTTTTATGTTGAGGAGATATAATTGATGCTGGCAAGCCCACATAAGTTTCCATATATTAATCAACACTTTCACACTGAAACTAGTTTTATTTATTATAGAAACAGTGTCACTCTCCCCCTCAAAAAATCTATAAAAAACACACTGTAAGTCTATTGAATTCTCCAAAGAACATGAATTAAATGGAAGGATACACATTTTTATAGATGTGTGATTGTTCTTATAATATATTTAATATTTATGTATTGATTCAAAGTGAAAGACAAACAATTTCATATTCAGGTATAAAAATAAGTTTGAACATTTTAACATTTTTATAGTATCTGTGAACCTGTGATGTTCTGAAAGAGCAATTTTTATCCAATGTTTCCTTAAAATTATGGGGAGCCCATAAATGTACAAAAGGTGCAATGGCAAACAAGCTGTAAAAAAGCCCCTTTACAATTCACCTTGATAATATATGGCTATAAACATGAAACAAAGACCTAGTTGAAGAATTATTGTTTTATTGTTGAGTTATGTTAATAAACAAAAGACCAACTTATTGATAAGTGTGTTAAAGTGAGTCTTTTAGCCTTGTTGCGGCTTTCAAATTATTTATAAAAAGACCAACTTAAACTCGCTTTAACCCACTTCTGTTTATAAAAAGACCCACTTCTGTTGTAAAAGACTCGCTTATGAAACAAAAAGACACACTTAAACACACATAAACCAACTCATAAATAAAAAGACTCACTTTTGACACATAATAAACCAACTTCTTACAGCAAAAAAACTCGCTTTAACACACATCTACTTTAAAAAACCAACTTTAAACTCAGTTAAGCACAGTTTAGCTCACATAAAACTCGCTTTTATAAGCAAAAACCAACTTCCGCTCAGAAAAACTTAGAAAAAACACAGTTTTATGTTGGTTTAAGTGTGTTTTGGTATGAAAGTGGGTTAACTTTTTGTGAATAATAAAGCTTTTGTTGTTGTTGTATACAATGGGCATATTAGCTAAAATACTCCCGTTCCGACATGAACTTGATGAAGTAATGTCGGAAGCTTTAACGACTCCAAATTAATATATAACAGCGCAGAATGATCATGCAATAATTATTGAACATAACATGTAAACTTTATTTAACTAATTGCATTAGCAGAATGTTTATTAAAACTTACAATCAATTATATCGCAGGCCCGAATACACTACCACTGTTCAAATTCCATATTGTTGCCATATACATGTAGCGTAGCACTGTGTAAATTGAAAGTTGCATAGTGTTTCGTCATTGGTCGGTTATAAATACCTTGTTTCTCTATACACGGTATTAGATTTAGACAAAACTAATAATTTGGTAATTTACGAGAAATATGTTTTCCATTTAAACTTTGATCTTACCGTGTGTGTTTATTGACGTTATTAATTATGTTAATACTTTTTTTTGCATTTCATTAAAAATTATAACGTGTAGCCCTTTTGTTAACAGTGTTTAGCAAAATATTCGCGCCTTAAGACACAGAAAAGTGTTTGAGTAACACTTTCATTTAAAGGTTAAATGAAGAGCTGCAACGATTCACCAACAGCTTGATTCGATTTCGATTTTAGACATTCCGATACCGATTTTTTCGATTCGAATGATCTTAAAACCTAGTTTTATCATATATTCACTCTTATGCCTCAAAATTAACATTTCTGTTCAAATGTGATTTCAATAAAACACATAAAAAATAATAGCAAATTAGGAATTTTAATATAAAAACTTCTCACTAGAAGATTGTGTTGATAACACAATAATATAAAAAGTAAAAAATAATCATAAGAACGTATCTGGAATCAGTGGAATGGTATAGTACTATCACTATTATACTTTTACCCAAAACCGCTACAAGCATGTCTACCATTGTGCCATGACAGCATCACCTTTTACCTGTAGGACAAATCACATTCTCTAATAAACTTAACAAAATTCAAACAGAAATAGAATTACTTTTCTGGCTCGCGACTTCAGTAGTTGCACTTGTGCGACCTCTTAGTCTTGCTAAATCAACGTTATGTTTGCGTTTGACATGTTGCATTAGATTAGTGGTTGAGCCGGACTCAGCGTACGCCACATCCGTGAAGCACAGTTTGCACTTTGCTTTATCGGTAGGGCTACCATCCCGAAACCCAAAATACTGCCACACTTTTGATTTTAGCTTCTTAGGCGCATCTGATAATTTCAATTTGTCGGCAACAACTTGTTCAGCCATTTTGACGCATTTCCAAAAGTAGACCGTAACGCGCTTATTGATTGGATGACTAAAGTAATAAGCAACCAATCGTGCGCGTCGTAATTACAGGTAAAGATAAAACCTTCACCTTCCCGTATCAATAGTCGGAATACAGCGTGCTTTACGTATCTATGTATATATATATATATATATATATATATATATATATATATATATATATATATATATATATATATATATATATTATATGTATATATGTTAAAGAATCGAATCGAATTTGGTAGGTGTGGTATCATAATCGAATCGCAGCATTTCGAATCGATTTTCGATGAATCGGATCGAATCGTTGCAGCTCTAGTTAAATGTAATCGGTAGATTACGTCTAATTATTTGGACTAAATTATGCTATACTTTCTGTTTCAGGCTTTAATGCGGATAACTCGTGTTACTCACGTTACTATCTGAGCGTTATACATACATTCACAATGCTTGATAAGCCGGAAATCGGAAATACATTACTGTTCTATTTTAAAGTACATGTTATTATGACATCGTGTTATATAATATGTTGTTATTACATAATTGTCTATATATTAAAGCAATTAAACATTGTATTTGTTTTGCTGAAAAAAACACGAGTATATTAACGTAGAACTTAGTGTTCGCAGAGTTCAATAAATTTGATGATGATGTATAATGTACATGTATTTCTCTGGGTTTTCACGCCCAAAACAAAAACAAGAGGGCCATGATGGCCTTGTATCGCTCCTGACTGCTGAAAAAAGGCTGAAACAAATATTATCTGCATGTGCAAATACTTAAATAATTATAGGCCCTATTTAAGCACATGTACACTATTGTGACCCCCTGGGCTTGGTCAAATATAACCCCAGGGGCATAATTTGAGCAAACTTTGTAGAGAACTACAATATCTCACACCATGTACATTCAAAATATGCAAGCCCTAGGTCCTAGAGTTAAGGACAAGAATATTTTTTAAGTTTTCACAAATAAGCAAGATAAAAGCGTATATAATGTTCAATTTTGTGACCCGCAGATAAGGGTCAAATTTGACCCAAAGGGCATAATTTGAACAAAATTGGTAGAGGACTATAAGATGTTACTGCATACCAAATTGGGTAGCCATTGTCTGAATGTTTTTTGACAAGAAGATTTGTAAAGATTTCACAAAATAGGCGCTTTATAAGCGTTTATTCAATTTTGTGACCCCCAGGGCAGGGTCAAAGAGGCATTATTTGAACAAATATAGTAGAGGTTTCTAAGATGTCACTACATACCAAATTTGGTAGCCCTAGGCCCAATGGTTATGGACAAGAAAATTTTAAA
This sequence comes from Dreissena polymorpha, assembly GCF_020536995.1. Lineage (NCBI taxonomy): Eukaryota > Metazoa > Mollusca > Bivalvia > Myida > Dreissenidae > Dreissena > Dreissena polymorpha. The sequence goes on along the minus strand of NC_068363.1, from coordinate 55,200,452 downwards.
GTTTTCACAAAATAGGCCCCATATAAGGGTATGTTCAGTTTTGTGACCCCCGGGCAGAGTCCTAATTTGAACAAACTTGGTTGAGAACTATTAGATGTCACTACATACCAAATTTGGTAGTCCAATGCCTTATGGTTAGGACAGAAAGATCTTTAAAGTTTTTACAAAATAGACACTATACAAGCAAATACTTGATTTTGTGGCCCCCAGGACAGGGTCAAATTTGAATCCCGGGGCATTATTTGAACCAAATTGTGTAGCCCTAGGCCCAATGGTTATGGACAAGAAATTCTTTAAAGTTTTCACAAAATAGGCATTATCTAAGCATATGTTCAATTTTGTGACCCCCGGGACAGGTTCAAATTTGACCCCAGGGATAAAATGTGAACAAATTTGGTAGAGGACTATAAGATGTCACTACATACCAAATTTGATAGCCCTAGGCCCAATGGTTATGGACAAAATATTTTTAAAGTTTTCACAAAACAGGCCTTATATAAGCATATGTTCAATTTTGTGATCCTCGGGGCAGGGTCAAATTTGACCCCAGGAGCATAATTGAACGAACAAAGTAGAGAACTATAAGATTTCACTACATACCAAATTTGATAGCCCTAGGCCCAATGTTTATGGACAAGAGATTTTAAAACCTTTACAAAATAGGCCTTATATGAGCATATGTTCAACTTTGTGACCCCAAGGGCAGGGTCAAATTTGACCCCAGGGGCATAATTTGAACAAACTTGTTAGAGGACTATAAGATGTCACGACATACCAAATTTGGTAGCCCTAGACCCAATGGTTATGGACAAGTAGATTTTAAAGTTTTCACAAAATAAGCCCTTTATAAGCATGTATTCAATATTGTGACCCCCGGGGCAGTTTCAAATTTGACCCCAGGGGCATAATTTAAACAAACTAAGAAGAGAAATATTACATGTCACTACATACCTAATTTTATAGCCCTTTGCCATACCATTATGGAGAAAAAGATTTTTTTTAATTTTCCCACAATAGGCCTTATATAAGCATATGTTCAATGTTGTGACCCTCGGGGCAGGGACAAATTTGACCCCAGGGGCATAATTTGAACAAACTAAGAAGAGAATTATAACATGTTACAGACTTAATTTGGTAGACTTAATTTGGTAGCCCTAGGCCCAATGGTTATGGACAAGAATTTGTAAAGTTTTCACAAAATAGACCCTTTAAAAGCATATGTTAAATTTTGTGACCACCGGGGCAGGAACAAATTTGACCCCAGGGGCATAAGTTGAAAAAATTTGGTACAGGACTATTAGATGTCTCTACATACCAAATTTATTAGCCCTAGGCCCAATGGTATTGGACGAAAAGATTTTGAAAGTTTTCACAAAATAGGCCTTATATAAGCATATATGTACAATTTTGTGACCAACATGCAGGGTCAAATTTGACCCCAGAGTCATAATTTGAAGAAATTTGGTAGAGGACTATAAGATGTCTCTACATACCAATTTTGATAGCCCTAGGCCCCTTGGTTATGGACGAATGATTTTGAAAGTTTAAAAAAAATAGGCCTTATATAAGCATTTGTTCAATTTTGTGACCCCCGGGGCAGGGTCAAATTCGACCCCAAGGGCACAATTTGAAGAAATTTGGTAGATGACTCTTAGATGTCTCGACATACCAAATTTGATAGCCCTAGGCCCAATGGTTATGGACGAATGATTTTGAAAGTTTTCACAAAATAGGCCTTATATAAGCATATGTTCAATTGTGTGAACCCCGGAGCAGGGTCAAATTTGACCCCAGGTGCATAATTTGAAGAAATGTGGTAGATGACTATTAGATATCTCTACATACCAAATTTGATAGACAAAGCCAAATGCTTATGGACGAGAAAATATTAAAAATTTTCACAAAAGAGGCCTTATATAAGCATATGTTCAATTTTGTGACCCCCGGGGCAGGGTCAAATTTGACCCCAGGGGCATAATTTGAAGAAATTTGGAAGCGAACTATTAGACGTCTCTACATACCAAATTTGATAGCCCTAGGCCCAATGGTTATGACCGGGAGATTTTGAAAGTTTTCAGAAAATAGGCCTTATATAAGCATTTGTTCAATTTTGTGACCCCCGGGGCAGGATCAAATTTGACCCCAGGGGCATAATTTGAAGAAATTTGGTAGAGTACTCTTAGATGTCTTTACATACCAAATTTGATAGCCCTAGGCCTAATGGTTATGGACGAGAAGTTTTGAAAGTTTTCACAAAATAGGCCTTATTAAGGCAAATTTTCATTTTTTTGACCCCTGGGGCAGGGTCAAATTTGACCCCAGGGGCATAATTTGAACAAATATAGTAGAGGACTATTAGATGTCTCTACATACCAAATTTGATAGCCCTAGGCCCAATGGTTACGGAAGAGAAGATTTTTTTTTTATTTTCACGAAGTAGGTCTTATATAAGCAAAATTTTATTTTTGTGTCCCCAGAGGCACGGTCAAATTTGACCCCAGGGGCATAATTTGAACACATTTGAAAGAGGTTCAGCCCAGGAAAATTACTGAGAAATTTCATCAGAATTGGACCAGTAGGTTAGGAGAAGATGTTGTTAGGAAAAGTTAACGCACGCACGCACGAACGCACGCACGACGGACATAGGACCATGACATAAGTCCCGCTGGCCTCTGGCCAGTGGAGCTCAAAACCTTAACATATGATTATTTATTGTGTATTGTCCAGCGGGTGATAGTGTTTTATCTAGTGTCTAAGTGGCACTCTTTGTACGTGTTCAAACTGTGAAAAGATGTGACAATCACAGAAACATCAGGATGGCGCTGCCAATTAAGTGCGGTAATGGATCAAAGGGCATTGACAAAAAAAAGTTTGTATATATTTTTCGGCGTTTACTCAGATGGTCTCTCACAACAAAAAAAACTATACAAGTCAAGGTATTATGTTTTACTTCTATCAGTAACGATACGGATACGGCGTGTTTGATTTGAAATGACTTTAAAAGAAATATCAAATTGTTGGCGATATAACTGTTTTTAAAATACCAAAGAAATATTTAACCGAAATCAACAGAATTCAATGTTCCCTGCGCTACACAGTTTGTATAAACAAGAGGGCCATGATGGCCCTGTATCACTCCACTGTTTTTTCTTTGCGAAAAAAACGTGCAATGCGCATGGGTTGAAATGTACTCAAGCATGTGACTTTTTCTTTCTATCCTTCGTCCCACTGGGGGTTTAAAGTTGGAAGGGTGAGCATTTTTATATATGGAAAAAGTTACTACCGTGTTAACTGAACAGACTTAAAAGACCGGGGATTGTTGCACAGGTCCTTTGCTTATAACGTAGGTTCATTTATCTCTCCAAAAGATATTGTCGTTTTTTCTATTTCACATATTTTAAGATGCTGAAGATCAAATCTACGCATTTGATATAAGACAAATTCACAAGACCCATAGGAATCAAAATGCCTTAACCCTTTACCAAACGACACATTTTGGACTTTCCCAATTTGAAAGAGGATGCAGACGTCAATTAAATTAAAATGGAATATGAAGGAAATGATCAGGTAGGGTAGAAATAATTGTGATAAAAGGAGAAATTGCTCATCAACCCACACATCCCTAAGACCAACAGGCCTGATAATATTATGATAATGTAAATATTATTTCTTTTTTTATAAATGTATTTAATTAAGTAATACATTTGACTTCTAAGATCAATTCATAATTTATATTAAGAAAATTATAAAATGGTCAGAAATATATATGGATTGTTGAGCAATTGACAATCATATTCACAATTCATGAGTCACGATTCACACATGGAACAATGAATCATTAGTTATTAAAAAGCAGCATATACGATAGTTAAGAACATTGCACTTCATTAATTTCAACACCTTCTCTTGGATATAAAGTTTGAGTTTACCGTGCAGTATCATATATTGACTTTTCTTTAAATAATTATGTTCATGAAAGTTGTGTTTTTAAAGTCAATAATATATTATTTAACTGGTTTAAACACTACAAAAAAAACATGAAATTAACATGTCATCCAAAATATTTTCATCCGGATATATGGTAACTTTCGACATATTTAAATAAAACCCAACTTTCTTCAGTTTGTAAGAAAACCATTCATAACAAATGTTCTTACTTCAATGCCTTTGTAAGCAGTCACCATCTGACCTAAAATGGCACTAAATGACAGGGTTTTATATCATGTTTACAAGATGTTGGTGTTGTTGTTGGTCACAGCCAAACGGCCGCAGTAATCTCCACTGGTGAACGTCATATGTTCAGTTTTGTGACCCCCGGGGCCGGGTCAAATTTGAGCCCAGGGAATAATTTGAACAAATTAGGTAGAGGACTATTAGATATCACTACATACCAAATTGAGTAGCCCCAGGCTCTATAATTAAGAACAAGAAGATTTATAAAGTTTGCACGCAATAGGCCTTATTTCAGCATATGTTCAATTTTGTGACCCCTGGGGCAAGGTCAAATTTGTTCCCAGGGGCATAATTTGAACAAACTAAGTAGAGAACTATTATATGTCACTACCTACCGAATTTGGTAGAAATAGGCCCAATGGTTATGGACAAGAAGATTTTCATAGTTTGCACAAAATGGGCCCAATATAAGCATATGTTCAATTTTGTGACCCCTGGGGAACGGTCAAATTTGATCCTAGGAGCTTAATTTGAACATACTTGGTAGAAGACTAAAGATGTCATTACATACCAAATTTGGTAGCTCTATGACATACGGTTATGGACCAGAAGATTTTTAAATTTGCACAAAATAGGCTTTATATAAGCAAATTTTCGATTTTTTGACCCCCCATTGCAGGGTCAAATTTGACCCGAGGGAAATAATTTGAACAAACTTGGTAGAGGATTATAAGATGTCACTACATACCAAATTTGGTAGCCCAAGGCTCAATTGTTATGGACGTAAACATTTTTAAAGTTTTCACAAATAGGCATTATATAAGCAAATTTTCAATTTTTTGACCCCCGATGCAGGGTCACATTTGACCCAAGGGGCATAATTTGTACAAACTTGGTAGAGGACTATAAGATGTCACTACATACCAAATTTGGTAGCCCTTAGCCCAATGGTTATGGACAGTTAGATTTTTAAAGTTTTCACAAAATAGGCCTTATATAAGCAAATGTTCAATATTTTACCCCTGGGACAGGGGCAAATTTGACCCCAGGGGCATAATTTGAACAAATTTGGAAGAGGACTTTAAGAAATCACTATATAGCTAATTGTTAGCCCTAGGCCCAATGGTTATGGACAAGAAGATATTTAAAGTTTGCACAAAATGGGCCTTTTCTAAGTAAATTTTCATTTTTTAACCCCCCGGGGCAGTGTCAAATTTGACCCCAGGGGCATTATTTGAATAAACTTGGTAGAGGTCTATAAGATGTCACTACATAGCGAATTTCGTAGCCCTAGGCCCAATGGTTATGGATAAGAATATTTTTAAAGTATGCACACAATAGGCCTTATATTAGCAATTTTTTAACCCCCCGGGGCAGTTTCAAATTTGACCCCAGGGGCATAATTTGAACAAACGTGGTAGAGGACTATAAGATGTCACTACAAAGCAAATATGGTAGCCCTAGGTCCAATGGTTATGGACTAGAAGATTTTTAAAGTTTGCACAAAATAGGCCTTATATAAGCAAATTTTCAATTTTTTAACCCCACGGAGCATTGGTCAAATTTGACTCCAGGGGCATAATTTGAACAACCTTGGTAGAGGTCTATAAGATGTCACTACATAGCAAATTTGGTAGCCCTAGGCCCAATGGTTATGGACAAGAAGATTTTTAAAGTATGCACAAAATAGGCCTTATATAAGCAAATTTTCAATTTTTTAACCCCCCGGGGCAGGGTCAAATTTGACCTCAGGGGCGTAATTTGAACAAACGTGGTAGAGGACTATAAGATGTCACTACATAGCAAAGACGGTGACCCAAGACTTATTGGTTATGGACAAGAAGATTTTTAAAGTTTGCACAAAATAGGCCATATATAAGCAAATGTTCAATGTTTTGACTTCCCGGGGCAGGGTCAAATTTAACCCCAGGGGCATAATTTGAATACACTTTGTAGAGGACTATAAGATGTCACTACATACTAAATTTGGTAGCCCTATGCCCAATGGTTATGGACAAGAAGATTTATAAAGTTTGCACAAAATAGGCCTTATATAAGCACATTTTCATTTTTTTTACCCCGGGGCAGGGTCAAATTTGCCCCAGGGGCATAATTTGAACAAATTTGAAAGGGGTTCACCACATGAACATTCCTGAGAAATTTCATCAGAATTGGACCAGTAGTTTAGGAGAAGAAGATGTTTAAAGAAAAAGGTAACGCATGGACGGACGGACGCATTGACACACACACGAAAGACACAGGACCATGACATAAGCCCCGCTGGCATTTGGCCAGTGGAGCCAAAAATGAATGTGGTTTAATACTCTGAAGTAGAGCAGACGTTGATAAAGATCATGCAGACGGTTGTTTTGTTCAACTCACAAAAGGGTTATCACCTTTAGCACGAACCCCCTTACGCGGTGTTGTGAAGCTGTGCCTGGAAACAGTTCCTTTGGTGAAGTCTGACATCTATTATTCATTTGAATGCTATGCCACATTGGAAAACATAGATTGGGAACGTCCGACGTATTGCTGTAGGACTTGATTAGGCACGTCAGACTTTAACGTTATATAGGACTTTGTTCTTCAATCTCGGGAGATATATACTGGTTTAATACATTTTAAGTTAGAAAATAACATAAATATTTACTTGCCTAACAATTGCTTTTACAACAATTCTTCATCAACTTTAAACTTTAATATTTTCCTAATACTGAAAAAAGCAATCTTCCATCAGAAATCACGCAAAATAGGGATTTGTTGTTAATCTTTGGTCTGCTTAATTAAGGATTTTCACAAAATATAATCAAGAACATGTGACACTATAAGTCACGTTTAATGAAGAGTAATGCAGGAGATTGTTTCGTTAAATTACTACATCCGTTTATCGTTGGGTACATTTAAATTATCTAGCCAAGAGAATTATATTGGCATTCGAGACATCAGTTTATCAAACACAAATATTATAACCTTGAACATTTGAATTTAATAATATATTACAAGCACTTCATGTGACTAAAATAAAACTTTTACAACCTGCCACATGTCTGATAAAAGGGAGTTTCACATAACATCACACACACGCAATAAATCAATGCTATAAGTGAACACATTAATGTCTTTGAGGCATCCTGAAAACACTCAAAATATCTCCAAAATGTTTGCCTTAGACACTTGAAACATCAATAAACTGGCCTCCAGAGCCCAAACAAACATACAAGAGCATATAAATCTCGACACAAATAAACACAATATACTTGGCAATATTTACATAAACTTCTTTTAAGATGATTATAAATGTTGATCTGTTTTGCTGTTTTCATAGTCAACATCAATGTAAACTCTAGTTCCCTCACATAGAAAGATCATAAACATGGAATCATTCAGTACTTAACAGCTGATTTGGAGGAATGAGGTCTGATTTAAGAGTTTGAAGTTTTTGATCTGATCCCAACGAAAATGGTTTCAAACCTGTAATTGACTTGTCCCGTATCTCATTAATAGGATTGTTTTCTATGAATGAAGAAAACACTCATTCACTCTTATAGTCTTGTTTCACATGTATATATATATATATATATATATATAATAAAAGTAAAAACACGTGTCTGGGATTTTAAATATATATTGATTTAGCCAACGCGTTTCGCATAGCTCATCAGGGCATAATACAATATATTACAACGTCAAAATGTCATGGAGATAACGTCATATCAATTATGACGTCATAACGTCAATAAATATTAAATGAAATTTAATTTGGGTTTAAATACATGTATAAAATGTTGTTCTTTTGCTAACCTAGCTGAAATATTGTTCGAAAATAGCTTATAAAATGGAAATATTTTAAATTTTGGTTCATTATGTGAACATTCATCTAAATGTTTACTTAAAGGCATCTGTCTTGTTGAGGGGTCTCGCATTTGTTGTTCATGGACAGATCGCCTATTTCTAAGTTTATCGCCAGTTTGGCCTATATAATATTGTTTGCATCCATTGCATACTAATACATAAATCACATTTTGTATATCACATGACATATTAGTTTTTATTTTGAACATTTTGCCATTAAAATCAAAAGAATTCCCTTCAATAATATAACCACACAGGGCGCATCTAGGGTCATTACATTTGGATACTCTTGGTTCTTGAGATGAAAAGTAAGATTTGGTTAACAGACGTTTTAAATTAGGTGGCTGTCGTTTACATTTTATTATCTTCTGATTTGAAATTATTTTATTCATAACCGGGTCTGTTTGTAAAATGTCAATGTTGTTTTTTAATACGCCAAACAGTTCTTTATTTTTTGGATTTTGTGTTGAAATAAATGGAATTATATTACTCTTGTCTCTTTGTGTTGATTTTGAAAGTAATTCATGTTTAGGGATGGAAAGTGCTTTTTTAATGCCTGTATTTATAATAGATTGTGGATATTTTCTTTGAATAAGGGAATGCTTAAGTTCATTTAAACGTTTTAGTTTAAGTTTATCATTCGAAACTATGGTGCAGATCCGTTTCGCTAAAGTGAAAGGAATATTTATCTTTGTGTGTTTATTATGACACGAGGTAAAATTAAGATATTGTTTAGAATCAGTTTCTTTGTAATATATATCAGTATTAATTTCAGTATTGTTTTTTATAATTAATATATCAAGAAATGGTAACTCGAGCGTGCTTGTTTGCATTGTAAACTTGATATCCGAATGTAAGTTGTTTAAAATAGTATAAAAGTTTTGAAGTTCATGGGGAAATTTTGTCCAGAAAATAAAGCAATCGTCTAGAAATCTTTTCCAAAATGTTTTTATAAAAGAAAGAAATTCATTCTTTTGATTTTAATGGCAAAATGTTCAAAATAAAAACTAATATGTCATGTGATATACAAAATGTGATTTATGTATTAGTATGCAATGGATGCAAACAATATTATATAGGCCAAACTGGCGATAAACTTAGAAATAGGCGATCTGTCCATGAACAACAAATGCGAGACCCCTCAACAAGACAGATGCCTTTAAGTAAACATTTAGATGAATGTTCACATAATGAACCAAAATTTAAAATATTTCCATTTTATAAGCTATTTTCGAACAATATTTCAGCTAGGTTAGCAAAAGAACAACATTTTATACATGTATTTAAACCCAAATTAAATTTCATTTAATATTTATTGACGTTATGACGTCATAATTGATATGACGTTATCTCCATGACATTTTGACGTTGTAATATATTGTATTATGCCCTGATGAGCTATGCGAAACGCGTTGGCTAAATCAATATATATTTTAAATCCCAGACACATGTTTTTACTTTTATTATATAATATTCACAATCTGGATTATTACATTTTACTTATATAACTATATATATATATATATATATATATATATATATATATATATATATATATATATATATATATACCGGTATATATACCATATTACAATTCATATTGAAAGTTACAAACTCATCAATACAGTTGATTTATAAAGAAGCACATTAAATAACCAAACAAATTGTAATAAAACTCATACATGTGTATTGCCGTACGTCTTAAACAATAAATTTTAGATATATTATTAATTTAATTCTCTCAACCATGCATCTACTACGTTCCAATTAAACATGTTTTATTCGCATGTTTTCAAAACTGTGCCCTTCGCTCCCATGGTGTGTACAGTCAAACCAAATGTAGGCATGCTCCTGGATGTGTCCAATCACATTAATCAGTGGACATTTCTGTTGTAAAATGATCGTTGGTAAAAAAAATAATTTAGTATTTATGTCGTTGTTAATGCATAAAATGGTCTTTTGGCAAAAGACATACTTCATACTGCCTGAGCGATACATTGTTAAATGAATAATAAAACAATTGCTTGCAGGATGCAAACACAAAATTAAAATAAATGTGTCAATAATGGTGATACACATTTTCAAATTAGACAATTAAAATATCTCCAAATGGCCAGACAAAACACATCTTATATATAATGTGATTGTTCTAGTTCAAAATATAATTATAGTCGAGTCGGTCATGTTATTACTGGGGATCTTAATTTTGTTGAAATGCAAAACCTAAGAAATTTACTGCGACCAGGCCCTAAGTATAGACTTGCTATTCCAATCGATTTTCAAAGAAAGATAACAATAAAAAATAGAAGAAAAATTGCGAGGGGGGATTATGAGGTGGGGCGTGGGGGATTGTTTGGGTAGAGTCCGTTTTGGTATATCAGGTAAGTGTTGGTTTGTCATAGTGTCAATCAAATCTGATAATAAATAAAAAAAAGTAATGGCAAAATTAGCAAAATTTAATAATTTGATCTTACTAGTCAATGTCGTTCAAAGGTGAAGGTCAAATTTCACTTGCCAGGTACAGTACACAATGATATTAAGAAATAATTAAAAGTTAAAAGCAATAGCCATGATACTTCATAAATACAGTGTATCTAGACAAAGCAAGAGGGCCATGATGGCCCTGTATCGCTCCACTGCTGAAAAAAGGCTACAATATATATTTTCTGCATGTGCAAATACTTAAATAAATATAGGCCCTATTTAAGCACATGTACACTTTTGTGACCCCCTGGGCTTGGTCAAATTTAACCCAAGGGGCATAATTTGAGCAAACTTTGTACAGGACTACTATATCTCAATACATGTACATACACAATATGGTAGCCCTAGGTCCTAAAGTTAAGGGCAAGAATATTTTAAAAGTTTTCACAAAAAGCGTATTTAATGTTCAATTTTGTGACCCGCGGGTCAGGGTCAAATTTGACCCAAAGGGCATAATTTGAACAAACTTGGTAGAGGACTTTAAGATGTTACTGCATACCAAATTTGGTAGCCATAGTCTGAATGGTTTTCAACAAGAAGATTTTTTAAAGATTTCACAAAATAGGCGCTTTATAAGCGTTTATTCAATTTTGTGACCCCCAGGGCAGGGTCAAAGTTGACCGCAGAGGAATTATTTGAACAAATTTGGTAGAGATTTATTAGAGGTCACTACATACCAAATTTGGTAGCCCTATGCCCAGTGGTTATGGACAAGAAGATTTTAAAAATTTTCACAAAATAGGCCCCATATTAGCGTATGTTCAGTTTTGTGACCCCCGGGCAGGGTCAAATTTGATCCCAGGGGTATTATTTGAACAAACTTGGTAAAAACTGTTAGATGTCACAACATACCAAATTTGGTAGCCAAATGCCTTTTGGTTAAGGACAAGAGATTTTTAAAGTTTTCACAAAATAGGCACTATATAAGCATATAATCGATTTTGTGGCCCCCAGGGCAGGGTCAAATTTGACTCCTAGGGCATAATTTGAACAAACTGAGTGGAGGACTATACAACGTCACAACAAACGAAATTGTGTAACCCTAGACCTAATGGTTATGGACAAGAAGATTTTAAAAGTTTTCACAAAATAGGCAATATATAAGCATATGTTCAATTTTGTGACCCCCGGGGCAGGTTCAAATTTAACCCCAGGGATAAAATTTGAACAAATTTGGTAGAGGACTATAAGATGTCACTACATACCAAATTTCATAGCCCTAAGCTGGATGGTTATGGCCAGAAAGATTTTTGAAGTTTTCGCAAAATAGGCCTTATATAAGCATATGTTCCATTATTTGATCCCCTGGGGCAGGGTCAAATTTGATCCCAGGGGCATAATTTGAACAATCTTGGTAGATAACTATACGATTTCACTACATACCAAATTTGGTAGCCCTTGGCCCAATATTTATGGACAAGATGATTTCTAAAATTTTCACAAAATAGGCCTTATATAAGCATATGTTCAATTTTGTGACCCTCGGGGCAGGGTCAAATTTGACCCCAGGGGCATAATTTGAACAAACTTGGTAGAAAACTATAAGATGTCACTACATACCAAATTTGGTAGCCCTAGACCCAATGGTTATGGAAAATAAGTTTTTAAAGTTTTCACAAAATAAGCCCTTTGTAAGCATATATTCAATTTTGTGACCCCCGGGGCAGTTTCAAATTTGACCCCAGGGGCATAATTTGAACAAACTAAGAAGAGAACTATTACATGTCACTACATACCAAACTTGGTAGCCCTATGCCATACGGTTATAAACTAGAAGATTTTGGCAAGTTTTCCCACAATTGGCCTTATATAAGCATATGTTCAATTTTGTGACCCTCAGGGCAGGGTCAAATTTAACCGAAGGAGCATAATTTTAACAAACTTGGTAGAGGTCTATAATACTACATACCAAATTTGGTAGCCCTACCCCCAATGTTAATGGACAAGAAGATTGTGAAAGTTTTCAAAAAATAAGACCTTTATAAGTATATGTTCAATTTTGTGACCCCCGGGGCAGTTTAAAAATTGACCCAAGGGCATAATTTGAACAAACTAAGAAGAGAACTATGGACAAGATGATTTCTAAAAGTTTTCACAAAATAGGCCTTATAAAAGCATATGTTCAATATTGTGACCCTCGGGGCAGGGTCAATCTTGACCACAGGGGCATAATTTGAAAAAAACTTGGTAGAGGTCTATAAGATGTCACTACATGCCAAGTTTGGTAGCCCTAGGCTATATGGTTATGGACGAGAAGATTTTGAAAGTTTCCTCAAATAGGCCTTATATAAGCATATGTTCAATTTTGTGACCCCTGGGGAATGGTCAAATTTGACCCCAGGGGTATAATTTGAATAAATTTTGTAGAGGACTATTAGATGTCTCTACATACCAAATTTGATAGCCCTAGGCCCAATGGTTATGGACAAGAAGTTTTTGAAAGATTTCAAAAAATAGTCCTTATATAAGCATATGTTCAATTTTGTGACCCCCGGGGCAGGGTCAAATTTGACCCTAGGGGCATAATTTGACAAAATTTGGTAGAGGACTATTAGATGTCTCTACATACCAAATTTGATAGCCCTAGGCCCAATGGTTATGGACGAATGATTTTGAAAGTTTTCACAAAATAGGCCTTATATAAGTATATGTTCAATTTTGTGACCCCCGGGGCAGGGTCAAATTTGACCCCAGGGGCATAATTTAAAGACAGTTGGTAGAGGATTATTAGATGTTTCTACATACAAAATTTGATAGACCTCGGCCCAATGGTTATGGACAAGAAGATTTTGAATGTTTTCACAAAATAGGCCTTATATAAGCATATGTTCAATTTTGTGACCCCAGGGGCAGGGTCATGTTTGACCCCAGGGGCATAATTTGAAGAAATTTGGTAGAATACTATAATATGTCTCTACATAACATATTTGATAGCCCTAGGCCCAATGGTTACGGGCGAGAAGATTTTGAAAGTTTTCACAAAATTTGCCTTATATAAGCATATGTTCAATTTTGTGACCCCCGGGGCAGGGTCAAATTTGACCCCAGGGGCATAATTTGAAGAAATTCGGTAGAGGACTATTAGATGTCTCTACATACCAAATTTGATAGCCCTAGGCCCAATGATTATGGAAGAGAAGATTTTGAAAATTTTCACAAAATAGGCCTTATATAAGCAAATTTTCATTTTTGTGACCCCCAGGGCAGGGTCAAATTTGACCCCATGGGGCATACTTTGAACAAATTTGAAAGAGGTTCACCTCAGGAACACTCCTGTGAAATTTCATCAGAATTGGACCAGTAGTTTAGGAGAAGATATTTTAAGGAAAAGTTAACGCACTCACGCACAGACGCACGCACGACGGACACAGAACCATGACATAAACCCCGCTGGCCTCTGGCCAGTGGAGCTAAAAATCAAGGCTTGCCCACTCGTATACCTTGACCTTGTACATTGCCGCATAATTGTCGCGCTCTTTTGTCGGGACATATACATGATGACTATATTGGAAGCATTTGTAAACATCGTGTTAACATTAAAACATCGGAAATGTGTCTCCGATTATAAATTATTATTCTCTTTTGGGAATTTAACGGAACATTTATACTTATGGTTTATTTGTTGTGTATTGTATATTAATTTGTTACAACGCTTTACGTGTCGAAAAAATGTTTTGATATCGAAAAAATGTTTTGATAATATTATGCATTAATAGCACAATTTCCAGGAGGAAAACGTTTTTTACATGAAGGCGTATGACGCAATAAAAAGTTTTTTTGTAAGATCGTATTGCATTCAATCTAAATTTAAATAGGCTCGTTTAATGAAAGCTGTGTTCCACATAATGCACTGTACTCTTTCCACTTCTGAAAAATGGTGTAGTCATATGGTCGTGTTAATGAAATTCTCAAATATATTTACCGACATAAATGTTTAAGATTATTTTTTCGTAAGTGATGATGCAATCATATTGGATTATTTGATAATTGTGAACATTAAAAAAGCGTTATGTACATGTATGTATACAGTTATCGATACTATTCGGTTTATATGCATGAATTGGCGAATCATCGATTTCACCGATATCCACTGCGATCACGGCGAATCACCGCAAAATTGAGGGGAACCAGCGCGGAGATTATCTTGCTCTCGTGCGTCGAGGAAGTGACGAATAACGTGAAATCGCGGTGATTTTCCACTAAAAAAGCAAACTGTCCGCCTTGACTCTGTGAATAAGGCAAAAAATCACGGGTCGCGTAGTGTATAAACTCACGCTGTTCGGTCAGGTGATTTTTTGTCCGGACAGGCTTACTTTTCCATCAGCCTGTCCGGTTGACAGGCACTGTTTGGAACTTTTCAGGAAGCCTGCGACGGGCGTTCAATATGGCAATTTTAATAGGCCAGAGCTATTATTTACACGCCCAGGCCAACGGGCGTGCGCTTATTTCGCAGACTGTTATTTAAATCCAATGCACAAATATTATAAATACAAAATACTTAATTTGTTTCAATTTTATATGTTGTAACACAGTTTATAAAAAAAAAACATTGGTTGGATTGCATTTGACAAAAAACACTATTTCATCTTTCATTTACATACTACATTTATTATCTTCACATCAAAATTGTGCTACAAAGTCAAAATTATAACCCCAAACACCTGTTCACAACTTATTTTAAAATATGACAAAAGCAAATGACAATACAATATCATATAAAAATATGGCAGTGAATTGTCTTGTGGGTGTATTGTCCAAGGAAATCAAATTCTGGAGTGAATTGTCCAGGGGATGAATTGTCTTGGGGGTGAATTGTCTGACACCCTTTCCCCCACCCACCTACTTTTTAATGAAAAATTGAGAAATTTTACCCATTTCATGGCATGCAAAGTACATTCAAACAGAATGCAATTCTAGTTTTGGCTACATTACTCATTAATTTCAACCATGTGCTGTGCTTATTTACCTAGAAGTCTTTAGATTTTTCACAATTTACCTTCAAAGTTCTGTTCTGTTTCTGCAGCGTGAAATATTGACTTTCGCAAAAACCTCCTTTTTGGAGATCCAAAATAGGTAATGTAACGACTCGCCCCCTTAACGACTCGCCCCATTACGACTCGCCCCACTCCAAAATATCCTTGCAAGGGAGCTGTCGCTAGTTTCAATGTTTTTTTTTACAATATTTTGAGACATTCTTTCTTAAACCTAACACAAGAAATACCTTTTATAAATTCCTAATCGATTTTTAAAGACCATAGGTTACTCATACCCTAAAGATATGTAATTTTTCCCCCTTTCACTGATATGTGCTCGGTACGACTAAAGAGCGTATATTACTATATTCGCGAAAGGGGCGAATATCAACAGATATCGGCTGTTTTAAAATGGTTTTCTAACATTTTGGATATGGAAATTCTTCTATGAATATAATTCTTCCTGATGTATTTATTCTGTTAAGATCGAGTGAACATTTAAGTGGTTTTTCGTGACATTTGTGAAATGTCTATGTAGTCTTTGTAGAGCTCTTTTTCAGCGTTCATGTTTTGTTTTTGTTAATTATTTGTATTCTAATTTCTATTTAATTGTTATAAATTTTATATAAGCTGATATGTTTTACTTTTTTAATAAGCTATGACAGATTTTGAAATGTTCATACGTTAGTATGTTAAAGTGATATTATAGGAATATTACAGTTTATAGGTGTCTATCGCAACCGTTGTTTATTTTTGGTGTTTTCACTTCATATACACTTATATTTGTTAATGCAGCATCAACATACTACAACAATATCCCGGAAAGAGAAAAATAATGCATTTGAATATCAACCGTAGTTTCGTTTTGACAACTGACGACACACAAGATTCGATTTACGAAGTGAATCTAAATCTAGTTTTAGTGCAGATTCGTTCGTACGACACAAATACACTAGTTTGTTTTACGGATCTTTTCGGCTTAGAGGACTGGGTGAGTCATGTAAAATATCGATTATAATATATACTTTTTATTGACCTTTTCGACATTATTTTAAGGGAGACAACTCTGGGTGGATTTAGTGAGGTCGGGGGGGGGGGGGGGGGGTGGTACTCGATCATCTACTGCAGTGCGTCTGCATACAGTTCTGTATTGATGCAATTATAATTTCCCAATAATTTGCAGATATAACTTATATGGTATGATTTTGTATTTAATTTGTTATTAGCTTATTATCTTTGATTACCTGGAATTTTATTAACTCTATGTTCTTTAAAAAATAAAATAAAGATACTTCAGATGTGTGTCTACTTCATACCCTTACATTAAAAAATATCAAACACATTCAGAAAGATAATAAAATGGATGGTGGTTTAAGTTGCTACACATCCAATGGTGTCATGTAATCATTTAAATTAACATGTGATGTGTTGACATGACTATTAACACTGCTAAGAAAACATTTACTTGGAATTAAAATAAGTGTCCCTGGTCAAATGTCCATTGGCTAAATATCCATATGGGTGAAACTTTCACCTGCATCACAGTCATCCTTAATTGGTTGTGTGTTGGGCTATCCCCATTAACTACCCGTTATGGCAGATTTGTTCAAATCAAGACAAGTATCAATATTTGAAGAATTGTTATTGCTTTTCCAGTCTTGACGCTTACCCCTAGCCCGGCAGCCCGGGGCTTGTGATAAATTTGGGCAATTAAAATTTCCAGATTCATATAATCGGGCAGCTTTGGCTAGTGGGTATTTTAATATGTTCTATTAATGCATAAAAATTCGGGCTAGTTGTTCAAAAATGCTAAAGTGAATACTGATTGTATATGCTGGTTAGTCTGAGACATTCCAACAAGCAATAACTGTGACAGTCCAAATACTTGCTCATTAAAGTGTGTGTATGTGCAGGAGCTTGTGTGTGTGTTTGGTAAAAGTTCATTTAAAAAACTGATTCACTATTTAGTTTTTAATCTAATGGAAGTAAAACGTGACTGTAAAATGAATATTATCATTGTAAAGATTTTGTTGTTGGGATCAAATATTAAAAATTGTAATACCTATGATTAACACAGAAAACATAAACCGAACGCTAATTCCTGTTGATGTAGCAGAGCCAAACGACCTGGAAGTATAGGATGGTGTTCCTTATGATAGTACTAGTAGGTACTGGTTGGTTTGTCTTTTTGAAACATCTAATAGTATATTTAATTTTTATTTCATTAATAAAATGGGGTTAACTTAATTATCCTGCTCAGTGGTTGAATCTTCAGGAAATGTTAGCATAAGCATATACATTGTTTTGATACATGTATGCCGGCGACCCTCAACAGCAATTTGGGTTACAGACAGGGTAGCCTAAGGTGTAATTATTTCTAGAAGATGAACCCGAGTTGAGGCTTTAACTTACCAACCCATGAGTGAGTCAGAGATCAGCACTCTATACCGGTTTAGCTGGCCGGGGTAAGCTTGGAATTGGGGACTTACTTTTGCTTAATAATGATCTTAAATAATATTAAAGTTGTCAACAATATTATTTTATGTATTTTAGGCTTTTATTATGTATTTTAGGCTTGTTAGGCTTGCAATAGAACTTATAACAGCACACAGTACAGAGTTATGATCTTATTTTGTTTGTCAGTAGTTAATTTACGGCGCCGTAATTTACAATGGTAATGAAATATTATCGAGCAGATGGTCATTGAACGTTATAATAAAACTAAAGAATGTTTTTATTAGTTATACATCGGCAATTTATCGCTTTTATTTAATTTATAAAGTCAATATAGCGGACAGGTAAGCCGTAAGGTGTGTAGAGCGAATACTGGCAGAACCCCCCCCCCCCCCCGAACCCTTAATCTCGCGTTATCTCGGCAGTCTCGTTACGCGTGATTTAACAATGTCGAAATCGTGAATAAACAACTGGCAGCAAGATGAGTTGCAGATAATTCGTCAGTAACCACATTTAAACTAACTCTTTTGACCTGTTACTTATGTTCAGCTCAATTCAACAGTGAAACATGCCCATAATATCACTTTAATTGTTAATTTGGAATTGTAATAATAAACCATATGTCACCTAATCAGTCAAGAAAGTAACAATACCTGAAAACACCGTATCCTATTTCCCACCCCAAAAATTACAATAAACAGATAATCTGTCAGTCATTCAGAGCTGATGAGGGTACTGATAATCGAGGGGTAGATAAGGCTATTACTGATAGGGGTTGCCTAGAAATAAGGCTGTAGTATGGAATACTTAAATAAATATTTTAATTTGTCATGCTTTACAATTTAATATTTAATTAATTAATGTAGAACTGTAACTCATGTACACATTTTAATAATGCTGGGCAATTTATTAAATTATTTATTAAATACACATTTGATTCTGTAAAATTGTATTATGACTGATTATTATTGTAAAATTAATAATCTTTGCGTACAAAAATGTTTCAATACATGTAGGTATGATAATCATATATACTCGGTTTATATGATACTAAGCTATACGTATTTGTACTCACGTTAACATTATTGTTATACGTTTTTTACTTATAATTGTGTGCGCAATAAGTTTTCCATATGTAACGGGATTTTCATTAATAGTTTTATGACAAATATTAAATTCTTAATAATTCATAGTTCTATCAGTCTTTATGTCCTATTCATTAAATTACAATATTAGTGTACATATTGTAAATCTTTGATAATGTGTGTAAATATTGAAATAAATATTAAAATAAAAGTATAAAGATGTATGTCTACTTGTGTACATATTGTACAGCTTTGATACTGTATGTAAATATTGAAATAAATATTAAAATACAAGTATATAGGTGAATGTCTACTTGTGTACATGATAAAGCTTTGACAATGTGTGTTTCAAATATTTTAATAAAAATAATAGTTTAAAAAATATATTTTAAAAAGTACTTTTACTGTCTGTTATAATGTGCCGATAATGTAACCTGGTGTAAACACAATTTGTTAAAAAAATGTGTTATTTTGTGAAAATATTGCAATAAAAAGTATTGAACTAAACTCTGAAAGTATTTCTCATTTGTGTTTATGCATAAATAACTCATTCAGAACCCATCAACACATCAATAGTTTCACTACCGTGCGAGTTGACTTTTAGGTACGAGTTGACTTCCGTGCGAGTTGACCAAACAATGTGCGAGTTGACTACCGTGCGAGTTGACTTAGGTACGAGTTGACTGTAAACCTTGTATTGTGGAGTCGTCGTGGTTATTGTTGGTTGTGTGTAGCCTAAAAACAATGTTCATATTAGCGAACATGACTTTAGAGTTCGAAACATGATAATGGCTAGAGAATTGCTCTATTTATGTCAACAGTCTTAATTATATTTTACATTAAACTGTAATTTGTTGATAAAAACATTGCAGAAAAAGCATCAATATTGCAAATATTCGATCATATTCGTTCGTTTCGTTCATATTCGCGAAAATGAGTCATATACGCATTATAGAGGTTATATTACACTAATTCCGATTCCCATAGGGTCCCATTATAAAACTGACAACTTTCACAGCATTTTTCTTGCCTTTCCGACGTATCAATTTTTCCGAACCTGGTATCATTTTAAAGATGGATCTGTCATCTTCCAATAATTGCAATCAAAAACATACCGTCTCGCAACTTCTAAGAAAGTAAATCGCTGTCGAATGAACCCACCGTAGAAAAACGTGTTTCGGAATCCTAATTTCGACAAAAGCCCCACACAATAGAAAACACACCCTCAAAAGTTCATCTTTTAAGTTAGCTTCCAATCCAAGGCATCAAAGTACTCCAGACACATACAGGATATTACAAATAACCACAAAAGTCATGTCTCACATTGTTAAATGGCTTATATTCAAGAAGAGAAAAGGAACTCTTTAGAAATAGGCACTACTTTCGAATGGACCACGGAGGGATACACAATGATTTAGTGTAATGTAACCTTTAAGGGAACTCAACTTTGTCCTATCTTTTTCAAACTTTCTCCACATGAGATTTCAACTATTTCCACAATGAATATGCAATTTCAGTGCATTCGGATGGGGGGTAAAGGCCTTAAAATGGCCATTTAAAGCGGTGACTAAATTGGCCGCAGTCAAGTCGGAATGCATGATTTTTAGTCTAAGTGACGACAGCTGATTTTGCGTCTCCAATTATTGTTACGCGTAACTTTCATGGCAAAAACTGGTATCATTGCATGCGAAATTCACCAATATATCAGCAAAAGGCCCAAATAAATGTATTGATTGTGAATCAGTGTACTTTTCTTGATGAAATAGGAGACTTTTTTTAAATTTTAAGCACTTTTTTCAATAAAAAACTCACTGACAGCATATAAAATCATGTTTTTTAAGAAAATTATTATTAAAAGCTTCACTTACAATCTAAACATACACATTGCAATTACAAAAATTAATGCTATTATGATGAGAGGCATAATTTTCAGCTTTCAAGCTGATACAAGCCGGCTATTCAAAATTAACACTTAAAAAGGTGCAAATCGCTCCTTCAACAGCTTACGACACAAAGTGACACTTAATGCGCATCCAGATAGTCTCTCTCATATAAATAAGTCCTGTTAGCGACATTTTATTAAGTATTCTCTTTAAAATCCAGTGTTGAAAGCATAAGTTTTGCAAAAATGTCCACAGTCACCATGCAAAAGAGCATGTTTGCTAAGGAATTCCTACGCGAGTGGCCACACTAATGTCGTGGCAGGAAAGTCATTTGGGTGTGATTCCTCTGTAGTTCAGTGAACATTCATTCCACTACCTGGGGATGACTATCAGGATCAATTTTCCCAGCTTGGTGTAGTGTTGACCTTTCAGGATGTTGATGGATCGTCCACAAGCGCTGCACCACTGCGGTCTCTGTTCAGGACACAGAGTCGGATTGAGGTGTACACAAACCCGCAGTCAGGCAAGGATCATCCAGACCTTTAATAAAATAAAATGTTTAGGCCCCTGAAACTGGCAATTATGTTCAACACTGAGATAAGGATACACATAGAGGAGACATCATGCCATGGCTTTCTCATTATTGACACGGCAAACTCGAGCAGCTGGGGACTTGGCTCTAAACAAAAACAGGTATGCTCCATCAATGTGAGCAAGATGGCATGTCAGAGTTAAAAAGGGCAAACAAACATACAAAAGAGATATGTAGGAAATTAGAAATTAAATGCCAGAAGTAATTTTAAGTATTGTTTTTCTGTCTGCAAGGGTTGCTGTGGAAAATAGTGCTTAACGCATAGTTTGGCCTGTAGGGGTTCTGCTAGCAAGAACAAATCGAAGTCATATCTGCCCGCGAACTGTAAGCTTGAGATAACCATATCTGATGAAGTACTGCTTTGAGAATGCATTCTTATTGTACTTGAACCAGATCGCATTGACAGCACAAGGCTTCAGACCCCCCAAAAGTGTGAGGCTTTCAATAATGCTTACCTGATACCAGACCGCATTGCCCGAGACAGTGACTTTCTCCCGGAACTGCACAGGCTGCATCCGCAGCACAATCCTTAAGCTCAATCATGGTCTGGCTGACTCTGAAATAGTGAAATCTGAATTTACAGATGCTCATTTGTCTAAAGGTTATGAGTTTATTGCCTATCTTATTAAAAGCAAACACAATGACATGCTTAAAAAGACATGTGCATTTCTGAAAAGACATACAGCTGCCCGATACTTGACTAGGAAAAGGCGCTATGGTCTTCACTCTGAAATTCATTACTCTAAGGGCTTAACAGAACAAAAGCCAGATCTTACAGCTAATTGGCCCCACCTACAGCTAAATATGCTTTATAGGTTGAAAATAAAGTTATTTGTCTGAAGAACTAGTGCTATTAACTCATCAGCTATGTTGCTCCACTGGCCGCAATTCTGTAAACATAGTGTATATATGGAAATACCTAGTCTACCACCTGCACCGCACCACTACGTCCACTGTAAAAATACACAGCTAAGTTAGTACTTTAACGAACAAACTGAAATTCATGTGTTAATTAAACAATCAGTATGATGACTCACATTGAAATCATGTCCAGTGCACCAGTCAGAGCAAGACAGCTAGCGGATTGTTGACCATCTACGGCTCAAGGACAAACGGTCAGGCCTACAAACAAAGAGAAAAATGGCATAAATGGGTTGCATGCATGTAATTTTGCATATTTTTCATCTTGCTCTCCACCTGAAACTTCAATCTATGGACATAATAATATTTACATTTAAGATTTGTTGGAAATGTTATCCCGGTGTGACCCAAATTCGACGATGTAACAGTTACATGAAGCAATATATAGCAAATAATGAAAGAAATAATGAAATGTTTAATAGCACAAAATAATATTTTAAACTCGGCTGTATAACTTTGAAATGATTCCAAGACAATAATCATCCATTTAATCAATACAAATAGAACATCGTCGAATTTAGGTGTCGTCGAATTTGGGTTGCGGTAGGATACCCTTACTTGTCCATACCAGGTCCCCCACCCATACGGAACCGTCTAAAACCACCTAAAACATCCATTTGGACCAAAATATTGACACCTCTCATCTATTTTAGCACCCAAATCATCAAAACATTAATTAAAATTCATGTTCTACTTGTCTCGCTTGCAGACGAATCAATGTGACCTTGACATTGCAGTAAATGTGCTTTTTAAAGGTTATATTACACTAATTCCGATTCCCATAGGGTCCCATTATAAAACTGACAACTTTCACAGCATTTTTCTTGCCTTTCCGACGTATCAATTTTTCCGAACCTGGTATCATTTTAAAGATGGATCTGTCATCTTCCAATAATTGCAATCAAAAACATACCGTCTCGCAACTTCTAAGAAAGTAAATCGCTGTCGAATGAACCCACCGTAGAAAAACGTGTTTCGGAATCCTAATTTCGACAAAAGCCCCACACAATAGAAAACACACCCTCAAAAGTTCATCTTTTAAGTTAGCTTCCAATCCAAGGCATCAAAGTACTCCAGACACATACAGGATATTACAAATAACCACAAAAGTCATGTCTCACATTGTTAAATGGCTTATATTCAAGAAGAGAAAAGGAACTCTTTAGAAATAGGCACTACTTTCGAATGGACCACGGAGGGATACACAATGATTTAGTGTAATGTAACCTTTAAGGGAACTCAACTTTGTCCTATCTTTTTCAAACTTTCTCCACATGAGATTTCAACTATTTCCACAATGAATATGCAATTTCAGTGCATTCGGATGGGGGTAAAGGCCTTAAAATGGCCATTTAAAGCGGTGACTAAATTGGCCGCAGTCAAGTCGGAATGCATGATTTTTAGTCTAAGTGACGACAGCTGATTTTGCGTCTCCAATTATTGTTACGCGTAACTTTCATGGCAAAAACTGGTATCATTGCATGGGAAATTCACCAATATATCAGCAAAAGGCCCAAATAAATGTATTGATTGTGAATCAGTGTACTTTTTTTGATGAAATAGGAGACTTTTTTTAAATTTTAAGCACTTTTTTCAATAAAAAACTCACTGACAGCATATAAAATCATGTTTTTTAAGAAAATTATTATTAAAAGCTTCACTTACAATCTAAACATACACATTGCAATTACAAAAATTAATGCTATTATGATGAGAGGCATAATTTTCAGCTTTCAAGCTGATACAAGCCGGCTATTCAAAATTAACACTTAAAAAGGTGCAAATCGCTCCTTCAACAGCTTACGACACAAAGTGACACTTAATGCGCATCCAGATAGTCTCTCTCATATAAATAAGTCCTGTTAGCGACATTTTATTAAGTATTCTCTTTAAAATCCAGTGTTGAAAGCATAAGTTTTGCAAAAATGTCCACAGTCACCATGCAAAAGAGCATGTTTGCTAAGGAATTCCTACGCGAGTGGCCACACTAATGTCGTGGCAGGAAAGTCATTTGGGTGTGATTCCTCTGTAGTTCAGTGAACATTCATTCCACTACCTGGGGATGACTATCAGGATCAATTTTCCCAGCTTGGTGTAGTGTTGACCTTTCAGGATGTTGATGGATCGTCCACAAGCGCTGCACCACTGCGGTCTCTGTTCAGGACACAGAGTCGGATTGAGGTGTACACAAACCCGCAGTCAGGCAAGGATCATCCAGACCTTTAATAAAATAAAATGTTTAGGCCCCTGAAACTGGCAATTATGTTCAACACTGAGATAAGGATACACATAGAGGAGACATCATGCCATGGCTTTCTCATTATTGACACGGCAAACTCGAGCAGCTGGGGACTTGGCTCTAAACAAAAACAGGTATGCTCCATCAATGTGAGCAAGATGGCATGTCAGAGTTAAAAAGGGCAAACAAACATACAAAAGAGATATGTAGGAAATTAGAAATTAAATGCCAGAAGTAATTTTAAGTATTGTTTTTCTGTCTGCAAGGGTTGCTGTGGAAAATAGTGCTTAACGCATAGTTTGGCCTGTAGGGGTTCTGCTAGCAAGAACAAATCGAAGTCATATCTGCCCGCGAACTGTAAGCTTGAGATAACCATATCTGATGAAGTACTGCTTTGAGAATGCATTCTTATTGTACTTGAACCAGATCGCATTGACAGCACAAGGCTTCAGACCCCCCAAAAGTGTGAGGCTTTCAATAATGCTTACCTGATACCAGACCGCATTGCCCGAGACAGTGACTTTCTCCCGGAACTGCACAGGCTGCATCCGCAGCACAATCCTTAAGCTCAATCATGGTCTGGCTGACTCTGAAATAGTGAAATCTGAATTTACAGATGCTCATTTGTCTAAAGGTTATGAGTTTATTGCCTATCTTATTAAAAGCAAACACAATGACATGCTTAAAAAGACATGTGCATTTCTGAAAAGACATACAGCTGCCCGATACTTGACTAGGAAAAGGCGCTATGGTCTTCACTCTGAAATTCATTACTCTAAGGGCTTAACAGAACAAAAGCCAGATCTTACAGCTAATTGGCCCCACCTACAGCTAAATATGCTTTATAGGTTGAAAATAAAGTTATTTGTCTGAAGAACTAGTGCTATTAACTCATCAGCTATGTTGCTCCACTGGCCGCAATTCTGTAAACATAGTGTATATATGGAAATACCTAGTCTACCACCTGCACCGCACCACTACGTCCACTGTAAAAATACACAGCTAAGTTAGTACTTTAACGAACAAACTGAAATTCATGTGTTAATTAAACAATCAGTATGATGACTCACATTGAAATCATGTCCAGTGCACCAGTCAGAGCAAGACAGCTAGCGGATTGTTGACCATCTACGGCTCAAGGACAAACGGTCAGGCCTACAAACAAAGAGAAAAATGGCATAAATGGGTTGCATGCATGTAATTTTGCATATTTTTCATCTTGCTCTCCACCTGAAACTTCAATCTATGGACATAATAATATTTACATTTAAGATTTGTTGGAAATGTTATCCCGGTGTGACCCAAATTCGACGATGTAACAGTTACATGAAGCAATATATAGCAAATAATGAAAGAAATAATGAAATGTTTAATAGCACAAAATAATATTTTAAACTCGGCTGTATAACTTTGAAATGATTCCAAGACAATAATCATCCATTTAATCAATACAAATAGAACATCGTCGAATTTAGGTGTCGTCGAATTTGGGTTGCGGTAGGATACCCTTACTTGTCCATACCAGGTCCCCCACCCATACGGAACCGTCTAAAACCACCTAAAACATCCATTTGGACCAAAATATTGACACCTCTCATCTATTTTAGCACCCAAATCATCAAAACATTAATTAAAATTCATGTTCTACTTGTCTCGCTTGCAGACGAATCAATGTGACCTTGACATTGCAGTAAATGTGCTTTTTAAAGGTTATATTACACTAATTCCGATTCCCATAGGGTCCCATTATAAAACTGACAACTTTCACAGCATTTTTCTTGCCTTTCCGACGTATCAATTTTTCCGAACCTGGTATCATTTTAAAGATGGATCTGTCATCTTCCAATAATTGCAATCAAAAACATACCGTCTCGCAACTTCTAAGAAAGTAAATCGCTGTCGAATGAACCCACCGTAGAAAAACGTGTTTCGGAATCCTAATTTCGACAAAAGCCCCACACAATAGAAAACACACCCTCAAAAGTTCATCTTTTAAGTTAGCTTCCAATCCAAGGCATCAAAGTACTCCAGACACATACAGGATATTACAAATAACCACAAAAGTCATGTCTCACATTGTTAAATGGCTTATATTCAAGAAGAGAAAAGGAACTCTTTAGAAATAGGCACTACTTTCGAATGGACCACGGAGGGATACACAATGATTTAGTGTAATGTAACCTTTAAGGGAACTCAACTTTGTCCTATCTTTTTCAAACTTTCTCCACATGAGATTTCAACTATTTCCACAATGAATATGCAATTTCAGTGCATTCGGATGGGGGTAAAGGCCTTAAAATGGCCATTTAAAGCGGTGACTAAATTGGCCGCAGTCAAGTCGGAATGCATGATTTTTAGTCTAAGTGACGACAGCTGATTTTGCGTCTCCAATTATTGTTACGCGTAACTTTCATGGCAAAAACTGGTATCATTGCATGCGAAATTCACCAATATATCAGCAAAAGGCCCAAATAAATGTATTGATTGTGAATCAGTGTACTTTTCTTGATGAAATAGGAGACTTTTTTTAAATTTTAAGCACTTTTTTCAATAAAAAACTCACTGACAGCATATAAAATCATGTTTTTTAAGAAAATTATTATTAAAAGCTTCACTTACAATCTAAACATACACATTGCAATTACAAAAATTAATGCTATTATGATGAGAGGCATAATTTTCAGCTTTCAAGCTGATACAAGCCGGCTATTCAAAATTAACACTTAAAAAGGTGCAAATCGCTCCTTCAACAGCTTACGACACAAAGTGACACTTAATGCGCATCCAGATAGTCTCTCTCATATAAATAAGTCCTGTTAGCGACATTTTATTAAGTATTCTCTTTAAAATCCAGTGTTGAAAGCATAAGTTTTGCAAAAATGTCCACAGTCACCATGCAAAAGAGCATGTTTGCTAAGGAATTCCTACGCGAGTGGCCACACTAATGTCGTGGCAGGAAAGTCATTTGGGTGTGATTCCTCTGTAGTTCAGTGAACATTCATTCCACTACCTGGGGATGACTATCAGGATCAATTTTCCCAGCTTGGTGTAGTGTTGACCTTTCAGGATGTTGATGGATCGTCCACAAGCGCTGCACCACTGCGGCCTCTGTTCAGGACACAGAGTCGGATTGAGGTGTACACAAACCCGCAGTCAGGCAAGGATCATCCAGACCTTTAATAAAATAAAATGTTTAGGCCCCTGAAACTGGCAATTATGTTCAACACTGAGATAAGGATACACATAGAGGAGACATCATGCCATGGCTTTCTCATTATTGACACGGCAAACTCGAGCAGCTGGGGACTTGGCTCTAAACAAAAACAGGTATGCTCCATCAATGTGAGCAAGATGGCATGTCAGAGTTAAAAAGGGCAAACAAACATACAAAAGAGATATGTAGGAAATTAGAAATTAAATGCCAGAAGTAATTTTAAGTATTGTTTTTCTGTCTGCAAGGGTTGCTGTGGAAAATAGTGCTTAACGCATAGTTTGGCCTGTAGGGGTTCTGCTAGCAAGAACAAATCGAAGTCATATCTGCCCGCGAACTGTAAGCTTGAGATAACCATATCTGATGAAGTACTGCTTTGAGAATGCATTCTTATTGTACTTGAACCAGATCGCATTGACAGCACAAGGCTTCAGACCCCCCAAAAGTGTGAGGCTTTCAATAATGCTTACCTGATACCAGACCGCATTGCCCGAGACAGTGACTTTCTCCCGGAACTGCACAGGCTGCATCCGCAGCACAATCCTTAAGCTCAATCATGGTCTGGCTGACTCTGAAATAGTGAAATCTGAATTTACAGATGCTCATTTGTCTAAAGGTTATGAGTTTATTGCCTATCTTATTAAAAGCAAACACAATGACATGCTTAAAAAGACATGTGCATTTCTGAAAAGACATACAGCTGCCCGATACTTGACTAGGAAAAGGCGCTATGGTCTTCACTCTGAAATTCATTACTCTAAGGGCTTAACAGAACAAAAGCCAGATCTTACAGCTAATTGGCCCCACCTACAGCTAAATATGCTTTATAGGTTGAAAATAAAGTTATTTGTCTGAAGAACTAGTGCTATTAACTCATCAGCTATGTTGCTCCACTGGCCGCAATTCTGTAAACATAGTGTATATATGGAAATACCTAGTCTACCACCTGCACCGCACCACTACGTCCACTGTAAAAATACACAGCTAAGTTAGTACTTTAACGAACAAACTGAAATTCATGTGTTAATTAAACAATCAGTATGATGACTCACATTGAAATCATGTCCAGTGCACCAGTCAGAGCAAGACAGCTAGCGGATTGTTGACCATCTACGGCTCAAGGACAAACGGTCAGGCCTACAAACAAAGAGAAAAATGGCATAAATGGGTTGCATGCATGTAATTTTGCATATTTTTCATCTTGCTCTCCACCTGAAACTTCAATCTATGGACATAATAATATTTACATTTAAGATTTGTTGGAAATGTTATCCCGGTGTGACCCAAATTCGACGATGTAACAGTTACATGAAGCAATATATAGCAAATAATGAAAGAAATAATGAAATGTTTAATAGCACAAAATAATATTTTAAACTCGGCTGTATAACTTTGAAATGATTCCAAGACAATAATCATCCATTTAATCAATACAAATAGAACATCGTCGAATTTAGGTGTCGTCGAATTTGGGTTGCGGTAGGATACCCTTACTTGTCCATACCAGGTCCCCCACCCATACGGAACCGTCTAAAACCACCTAAAACATCCATTTGGACCAAAATATTGACACCTCTCATCTATTTTAGCACCCAAATCATCAAAACATTAATTAAAATTCATGTTCTACTTGTCTCGCTTGCAGACGAATCAATGTGACCTTGACATTGCAGTAAATGTGCTTTTTAAAGGTTATATTACACTAATTCCGATTCCCATAGGGTCCCATTATAAAACTGACAACTTTCACAGCATTTTTCTTGCCTTTCCGACGTATCAATTTTTCCGAACCTGGTATCATTTTAAAGATGGATCTGTCATCTTCCAATAATTGCAATCAAAAACATACCGTCTCGCAACTTCTAAGAAAGTAAATCGCTGTCGAATGAACCCACCGTAGAAAAACGTGTTTCGGAATCCTAATTTCGACAAAAGCCCCACACAATAGAAAACACACCCTCAAAAGTTCATCTTTTAAGTTAGCTTCCAATCCAAGGCATCAAAGTACTCCAGACACATACAGGATATTACAAATAACCACAAAAGTCATGTCTCACATTGTTAAATGGCTTATATTCAAGAAGAGAAAAGGAACTCTTTAGAAATAGGCACTACTTTCGAATGGACCACGGAGGGATACACAATGATTTAGTGTAATGTAACCTTTAAGGGAACTCAACTTTGTCCTATCTTTTTCAAACTTTCTCCACATGAGATTTCAACTATTTCCACAATGAATATGCAATTTCAGTGCATTCGGATGGGGGTAAAGGCCTTAAAATGGCCATTTAAAGCGGTGACTAAATTGGCCGCAGTCAAGTCGGAATGCATGATTTTTAGTCTAAGTGACGACAGCTGATTTTGCGTCTCCAATTATTGTTACGCGTAACTTTCATGGCAAAAACTGGTATCATTGCATGCGAAATTCACCAATATATCAGCAAAAGGCCCAAATAAATGTATTGATTGTGAATCAGTGTACTTTTCTTGATGAAATAGGAGACTTTTTTTAAATTTTAAGCACTTTTTTCAATAAAAAACTCACTGACAGCATATAAAATCATGTTTTTTAAGAAAATTATTATTAAAAGCTTCACTTACAATCTAAACATACACATTGCAATTACAAAAATTAATGCTATTATGATGAGAGGCATAATTTTCAGCTTTCAAGCTGATACAAGCCGGCTATTCAAAATTAACACTTAAAAAGGTGCAAATCGCTCCTTCAACAGCTTACGACACAAAGTGACACTTAATGCGCATCCAGATAGTCTCTCTCATATAAATAAGTCCTGTTAGCGACATTTTATTAAGTATTCTCTTTAAAATCCAGTGTTGAAAGCATAAGTTTTGCAAAAATGTCCACAGTCACCATGCAAAAGAGCATGTTTGCTAAGGAATTCCTACGCGAGTGGCCACACTAATGTCGTGGCAGGAAAGTCATTTGGGTGTGATTCCTCTGTAGTTCAGTGAACATTCATTCCACTACCTGGGGATGACTATCAGGATCAATTTTCCCAGCTTGGTGTAGTGTTGACCTTTCAGGATGTTGATGGATCGTCCACAAGCGCTGCACCACTGCGGCCTCTGTTCAGGACACAGAGTCGGATTGAGGTGTACACAAACCCGCAGTCAGGCAAGGATCATCCAGACCTTTAATAAAATAAAATGTTTAGGCCCCTGAAACTGGCAATTATGTTCAACACTGAGATAAGGATACACATAGAGGAGACATCATGCCATGGCTTTCTCATTATTGACACGGCAAACTCGAGCAGCTGGGGACTTGGCTCTAAACAAAAACAGGTATGCTCCATCAATGTGAGCAAGATGGCATGTCAGAGTTAAAAAGGGCAAACAAACATACAAAAGAGATATGTAGGAAATTAGAAATTAAATGCCAGAAGTAATTTTAAGTATTGTTTTTCTGTCTGCAAGGGTTGCTGTGGAAAATAGTGCTTAACGCATAGTTTGGCCTGTAGGGGTTCTGCTAGCAAGAACAAATCGAAGTCATATCTGCCCGCGAACTGTAAGCTTGAGATAACCATATCTGATGAAGTACTGCTTTGAGAATGCATTCTTATTGTACTTGAACCAGATCGCATTGACAGCACAAGGCTTCAGACCCCCCAAAAGTGTGAGGCTTTCAATAATGCTTACCTGATACCAGACCGCATTGCCCGAGACAGTGACTTTCTCCCGGAACTGCACAGGCTGCATCCGCAGCACAATCCTTAAGCTCAATCATGGTCTGGCTGACTCTGAAATAGTGAAATCTGAATTTACAGATGCTCATTTGTCTAAAGGTTATGAGTTTATTGCCTATCTTATTAAAAGCAAACACAATGACATGCTTAAAAAGACATGTGCATTTCTGAAAAGACATACAGCTGCCCGATACTTGACTAGGAAAAGGCGCTATGGTCTTCACTCTGAAATTCATTACTCTAAGGGCTTAACAGAACAAAAGCCAGATCTTACAGCTAATTGGCCCCACCTACAGCTAAATATGCTTTATAGGTTGAAAATAAAGTTATTTGTCTGAAGAACTAGTGCTATTAACTCATCAGCTATGTTGCTCCACTGGCCGCAATTCTGTAAACATAGTGTATATATGGAAATACCTAGTCTACCACCTGCACCGCACCACTACGTCCACTGTAAAAATACACAGCTAAGTTAGTACTTTAACGAACAAACTGAAATTCATGTGTTAATTAAACAATCAGTATGATGACTCACATTGAAATCATGTCCAGTGCACCAGTCAGAGCAAGACAGCTAGCGGATTGTTGACCATCTACGGCTCAAGGACAAACGGTCAGGCCTACAAACAAAGAGAAAAATGGCATAAATGGGTTGCATGCATGTAATTTTGCATATTTTTCATCTTGCTCTCCACCTGAAACTTCAATCTATGGACATAATAATATTTACATTTAAGATTTGTTGGAAATGTTATCCCGGTGTGACCCAAATTCGACGATGTAACAGTTACATGAAGCAATATATAGCAAATAATGAAAGAAATAATGAAATGTTTAATAGCACAAAATAATATTTTAAACTCGGCTGTATAACTTTGAAATGATTCCAAGACAATAATCATCCATTTAATCAATACAAATAGAACATCGTCGAATTTAGGTGTCGTCGAATTTGGGTTGCGGTAGGATACCCTTACTTGTCCATACCAGGTCCCCCACCCATACGGAACCGTCTAAAACCACCTAAAACATCCATTTGGACCAAAATATTGACACCTCTCATCTATTTTAGCACCCAAATCATCAAAACATTAATTAAAATTCATGTTCTACTTGTCTCGCTTGCAGACGAATCAATGTGACCTTGACATTGCAGTAAATGTGCTTTTTAAAGGTTATATTACACTAATTCCGATTCCCATAGGGTCCCATTATAAAACTGACAACTTTCACAGCATTTTTCTTGCCTTTCCGACGTATCAATTTTTCCGAACCTGGTATCATTTTAAAGATGGATCTGTCATCTTCCAATAATTGCAATCAAAAACATACCGTCTCGCAACTTCTAAGAAAGTAAATCGCTGTCGAATGAACCCACCGTAGAAAAACGTGTTTCGGAATCCTAATTTCGACAAAAGCCCCACACAATAGAAAACACACCCTCAAAAGTTCATCTTTTAAGTTAGCTTCCAATCCAAGGCATCAAAGTACTCCAGACACATACAGGATATTACAAATAACCACAAAAGTCATGTCTCACATTGTTAAATGGCTTATATTCAAGAAGAGAAAAGGAACTCTTTAGAAATAGGCACTACTTTCGAATGGACCACGGAGGGATACACAATGATTTAGTGTAATGTAACCTTTAAGGGAACTCAACTTTGTCCTATCTTTTTCAAACTTTCTCCACATGAGATTTCAACTATTTCCACAATGAATATGCAATTTCAGTGCATTCGGATGGGGGTAAAGGCCTTAAAATGGCCATTTAAAGCGGTGACTAAATTGGCCGCAGTCAAGTCGGAATGCATGATTTTTAGTCTAAGTGACGACAGCTGATTTTGCGTCTCCAATTATTGTTACGCGTAACTTTCATGGCAAAAACTGGTATCATTGCATGCGAAATTCACCAATATATCAGCAAAAGGCCCAAATAAATGTATTGATTGTGAATCAGTGTACTTTTCTTGATGAAATAGGAGACTTTTTTTAAATTTTAAGCACTTTTTTCAATAAAAAACTCACTGACAGCATATAAAATCATGTTTTTTAAGAAAATTATTATTAAAAGCTTCACTTACAATCTAAACATACACATTGCAATTACAAAAATTAATGCTATTATGATGAGAGGCATAATTTTCAGCTTTCAAGCTGATACAAGCCGGCTATTCAAAATTAACACTTAAAAAGGTGCAAATCGCTCCTTCAACAGCTTACGACACAAAGTGACACTTAATGCGCATCCAGATAGTCTCTCTCATATAAATAAGTCCTGTTAGCGACATTTTATTAAGTATTCTCTTTAAAATCCAGTGTTGAAAGCATAAGTTTTGCAAAAATGTCCACAGTCACCATGCAAAAGAGCATGTTTGCTAAGGAATTCCTACGCGAGTGGCCACACTAATGTCGTGGCAGGAAAGTCATTTGGGTGTGATTCCTCTGTAGTTCAGTGAACATTCATTCCACTACCTGGGGATGACTATCAGGATCAATTTTCCCAGCTTGGTGTAGTGTTGACCTTTCAGGATGTTGATGGATCGTCCACAAGCGCTGCACCACTGCGGCCTCTGTTCAGGACACAGAGTCGGATTGAGGTGTACACAAACCCGCAGTCAGGCAAGGATCATCCAGACCTTTAATAAAATAAAATGTTTAGGCCCCTGAAACTGGCAATTATGTTCAACACTGAGATAAGGATACACATAGAGGAGACATCATGCCATGGCTTTCTCATTATTGACACGGCAAACTCGAGCAGCTGGGGACTTGGCTCTAAACAAAAACAGGTATGCTCCATCAATGTGAGCAAGATGGCATGTCAGAGTTAAAAAGGGCAAACAAACATACAAAAGAGATATGTAGGAAATTAGAAATTAAATGCCAGAAGTAATTTTAAGTATTGTTTTTCTGTCTGCAAGGGTTGCTGTGGAAAATAGTGCTTAACGCATAGTTTGGCCTGTAGGGGTTCTGCTAGCAAGAACAAATCGAAGTCATATCTGCCCGCGAACTGTAAGCTTGAGATAACCATATCTGATGAAGTACTGCTTTGAGAATGCATTCTTATTGTACTTGAACCAGATCGCATTGACAGCACAAGGCTTCAGACCCCCCAAAAGTGTGAGGCTTTCAATAATGCTTACCTGATACCAGACCGCATTGCCCGAGACAGTGACTTTCTCCCGGAACTGCACAGGCTGCATCCGCAGCACAATCCTTAAGCTCAATCATGGTCTGGCTGACTCTGAAATAGTGAAATCTGAATTTACAGATGCTCATTTGTCTAAAGGTTATGAGTTTATTGCCTATCTTATTAAAAGCAAACACAATGACATGCTTAAAAAGACATGTGCATTTCTGAAAAGACATACAGCTGCCCGATACTTGACTAGGAAAAGGCGCTATGGTCTTCACTCTGAAATTCATTACTCTAAGGGCTTAACAGAACAAAAGCCAGATCTTACAGCTAATTGGCCCCACCTACAGCTAAATATGCTTTATAGGTTGAAAATAAAGTTATTTGTCTGAAGAACTAGTGCTATTAACTCATCAGCTATGTTGCTCCACTGGCCGCAATTCTGTAAACATAGTGTATATATGGAAATACCTAGTCTACCACCTGCACCGCACCACTACGTCCACTGTAAAAATACACAGCTAAGTTAGTACTTTAACGAACAAACTGAAATTCATGTGTTAATTAAACAATCAGTATGATGACTCACATTGAAATCATGTCCAGTGCACCAGTCAGAGCAAGACAGCTAGCGGATTGTTGACCATCTACGGCTCAAGGACAAACGGTCAGGCCTACAAACAAAGAGAAAAATGGCATAAATGGGTTGCATGCATGTAATTTTGCATATTTTTCATCTTGCTCTCCACCTGAAACTTCAATCTATGGACATAATAATATTTACATTTAAGATTTGTTGGAAATGTTATCCCGGTGTGACCCAAATTCGACGATGTAACAGTTACATGAAGCAATATATAGCAAATAATGAAAGAAATAATGAAATGTTTAATAGCACAAAATAATATTTTAAACTCGGCTGTATAACTTTGAAATGATTCCAAGACAATAATCATCCATTTAATCAATACAAATAGAACATCGTCGAATTTAGGTGTCGTCGAATTTGGGTTGCGGTAGGATACCCTTACTTGTCCATACCAGGTCCCCCACCCATACGGAACCGTCTAAAACCACCTAAAACATCCATTTGGACCAAAATATTGACACCTCTCATCTATTTTAGCACCCAAATCATCAAAACATTAATTAAAATTCATGTTCTACTTGTCTCGCTTGCAGACGAATCAATGTGACCTTGACATTGCAGTAAATGTGCTTTTTAAAGGTTATATTACACTAATTCCGATTCCCATAGGGTCCCATTATAAAACTGACAACTTTCACAGCATTTTTCTTGCCTTTCCGACGTATCAATTTTTCCGAACCTGGTATCATTTTAAAGATGGATCTGTCATCTTCCAATAATTGCAATCAAAAACATACCGTCTCGCAACTTCTAAGAAAGTAAATCGCTGTCGAATGAACCCACCGTAGAAAAACGTGTTTCGGAATCCTAATTTCGACAAAAGCCCCACACAATAGAAAACACACCCTCAAAAGTTCATCTTTTAAGTTAGCTTCCAATCCAAGGCATCAAAGTACTCCAGACACATACAGGATATTACAAATAACCACAAAAGTCATGTCTCACATTGTTAAATGGCTTATATTCAAGAAGAGAAAAGGAACTCTTTAGAAATAGGCACTACTTTCGAATGGACCACGGAGGGATACACAATGATTTAGTGTAATGTAACCTTTAAGGGAACTCAACTTTGTCCTATCTTTTTCAAACTTTCTCCACATGAGATTTCAACTATTTCCACAATGAATATGCAATTTCAGTGCATTCGGATGGGGGTAAAGGCCTTAAAATGGCCATTTAAAGCGGTGACTAAATTGGCCGCAGTCAAGTCGGAATGCATGATTTTTAGTCTAAGTGACGACAGCTGATTTTGCGTCTCCAATTATTGTTACGCGTAACTTTCATGGCAAAAACTGGTATCATTGCATGCGAAATTCACCAATATATCAGCAAAAGGCCCAAATAAATGTATTGATTGTGAATCAGTGTACTTTTCTTGATGAAATAGGAGACTTTTTTTAAATTTTAAGCACTTTTTTCAATAAAAAACTCACTGACAGCATATAAAATCATGTTTTTTAAGAAAATTATTATTAAAAGCTTCACTTACAATCTAAACATACACATTGCAATTACAAAAATTAATGCTATTATGATGAGAGGCATAATTTTCAGCTTTCAAGCTGATACAAGCCGGCTATTCAAAATTAACACTTAAAAAGGTGCAAATCGCTCCTTCAACAGCTTACGACACAAAGTGACACTTAATGCGCATCCAGATAGTCTCTCTCATATAAATAAGTCCTGTTAGCGACATTTTATTAAGTATTCTCTTTAAAATCCAGTGTTGAAAGCATAAGTTTTGCAAAAATGTCCACAGTCACCATGCAAAAGAGCATGTTTGCTAAGGAATTCCTACGCGAGTGGCCACACTAATGTCGTGGCAGGAAAGTCATTTGGGTGTGATTCCTCTGTAGTTCAGTGAACATTCATTCCACTACCTGGGGATGACTATCAGGATCAATTTTCCCAGCTTGGTGTAGTGTTGACCTTTCAGGATGTTGATGGATCGTCCACAAGCGCTGCACCACTGCGGCCTCTGTTCAGGACACAGAGTCGGATTGAGGTGTACACAAACCCGCAGTCAGGCAAGGATCATCCAGACCTTTAATAAAATAAAATGTTTAGGCCCCTGAAACTGGCAATTATGTTCAACACTGAGATAAGGATACACATAGAGGAGACATCATGCCATGGCTTTCTCATTATTGACACGGCAAACTCGAGCAGCTGGGGACTTGGCTCTAAACAAAAACAGGTATGCTCCATCAATGTGAGCAAGATGGCATGTCAGAGTTAAAAAGGGCAAACAAACATACAAAAGAGATATGTAGGAAATTAGAAATTAAATGCCAGAAGTAATTTTAAGTATTGTTTTTCTGTCTGCAAGGGTTGCTGTGGAAAATAGTGCTTAACGCATAGTTTGGCCTGTAGGGGTTCTGCTAGCAAGAACAAATCGAAGTCATATCTGCCCGCGAACTGTAAGCTTGAGATAACCATATCTGATGAAGTACTGCTTTGAGAATGCATTCTTATTGTACTTGAACCAGATCGCATTGACAGCACAAGGCTTCAGACCCCCCAAAAGTGTGAGGCTTTCAATAATGCTTACCTGATACCAGACCGCATTGCCCGAGACAGTGACTTTCTCCCGGAACTGCACAGGCTGCATCCGCAGCACAATCCTTAAGCTCAATCATGGTCTGGCTGACTCTGAAATAGTGAAATCTGAATTTACAGATGCTCATTTGTCTAAAGGTTATGAGTTTATTGCCTATCTTATTAAAAGCAAACACAATGACATGCTTAAAAAGACATGTGCATTTCTGAAAAGACATACAGCTGCCCGATACTTGACTAGGAAAAGGCGCTATGGTCTTCACTCTGAAATTCATTACTCTAAGGGCTTAACAGAACAAAAGCCAGATCTTACAGCTAATTGGCCCCACCTACAGCTAAATATGCTTTATAGGTTGAAAATAAAGTTATTTGTCTGAAGAACTAGTGCTATTAACTCATCAGCTATGTTGCTCCACTGGCCGCAATTCTGTAAACATAGTGTATATATGGAAATACCTAGTCTACCACCTGCACCGCACCACTACGTCCACTGTAAAAATACACAGCTAAGTTAGTACTTTAACGAACAAACTGAAATTCATGTGTTAATTAAACAATCAGTATGATGACTCACATTGAAATCATGTCCAGTGCACCAGTCAGAGCAAGACAGCTAGCGGATTGTTGACCATCTACGGCTCAAGGACAAACGGTCAGGCCTACAAACAAAGAGAAAAATGGCATAAATGGGTTGCATGCATGTAATTTTGCATATTTTTCATCTTGCTCTCCACCTGAAACTTCAATCTATGGACATAATAATATTTACATTTAAGATTTGTTGGAAATGTTATCCCGGTGTGACCCAAATTCGACGATGTAACAGTTACATGAAGCAATATATAGCAAATAATGAAAGAAATAATGAAATGTTTAATAGCACAAAATAATATTTTAAACTCGGCTGTATAACTTTGAAATGATTCCAAGACAATAATCATCCATTTAATCAATACAAATAGAACATCGTCGAATTTAGGTGTCGTCGAATTTGGGTTGCGGTAGGATACCCTTACTTGTCCATACCAGGTCCCCCACCCATACGGAACCGTCTAAAACCACCTAAAACATCCATTTGGACCAAAATATTGACACCTCTCATCTATTTTAGCACCCAAATCATCAAAACATTAATTAAAATTCATGTTCTACTTGTCTCGCTTGCAGACGAATCAATGTGACCTTGACATTGCAGTAAATGTGCTTTTTAAAGGTTATATTACACTAATTCCGATTCCCATAGGGTCCCATTATAAAACTGACAACTTTCACAGCATTTTTCTTGCCTTTCCGACGTATCAATTTTTCCGAACCTGGTATCATTTTAAAGATGGATCTGTCATCTTCCAATAATTGCAATCAAAAACATACCGTCTCGCAACTTCTAAGAAAGTAAATCGCTGTCGAATGAACCCACCGTAGAAAAACGTGTTTCGGAATCCTAATTTCGACAAAAGCCCCACACAATAGAAAACACACCCTCAAAAGTTCATCTTTTAAGTTAGCTTCCAATCCAAGGCATCAAAGTACTCCAGACACATACAGGATATTACAAATAACCACAAAAGTCATGTCTCACATTGTTAAATGGCTTATATTCAAGAAGAGAAAAGGAACTCTTTAGAAATAGGCACTACTTTCGAATGGACCACGGAGGGATACACAATGATTTAGTGTAATGTAACCTTTAAGGGAACTCAACTTTGTCCTATCTTTTTCAAACTTTCTCCACATGAGATTTCAACTATTTCCACAATGAATATGCAATTTCAGTGCATTCGGATGGGGGTAAAGGCCTTAAAATGGCCATTTAAAGCGGTGACTAAATTGGCCGCAGTCAAGTCGGAATGCATGATTTTTAGTCTAAGTGACGACAGCTGATTTTGCGTCTCCAATTATTGTTACGCGTAACTTTCATGGCAAAAACTGGTATCATTGCATGCGAAATTCACCAATATATCAGCAAAAGGCCCAAATAAATGTATTGATTGTGAATCAGTGTACTTTTCTTGATGAAATAGGAGACTTTTTTTAAATTTTAAGCACTTTTTTCAATAAAAAACTCACTGACAGCATATAAAATCATGTTTTTTAAGAAAATTATTATTAAAAGCTTCACTTACAATCTAAACATACACATTGCAATTACAAAAATTAATGCTATTATGATGAGAGGCATAATTTTCAGCTTTCAAGCTGATACAAGCCGGCTATTCAAAATTAACACTTAAAAAGGTGCAAATCGCTCCTTCAACAGCTTACGACACAAAGTGACACTTAATGCGCATCCAGATAGTCTCTCTCATATAAATAAGTCCTGTTAGCGACATTTTATTAAGTATTCTCTTTAAAATCCAGTGTTGAAAGCATAAGTTTTGCAAAAATGTCCACAGTCACCATGCAAAAGAGCATGTTTGCTAAGGAATTCCTACGCGAGTGGCCACACTAATGTCGTGGCAGGAAAGTCATTTGGGTGTGATTCCTCTGTAGTTCAGTGAACATTCATTCCACTACCTGGGGATGACTATCAGGATCAATTTTCCCAGCTTGGTGTAGTGTTGACCTTTCAGGATGTTGATGGATCGTCCACAAGCGCTGCACCACTGCGGCC
Source organism: Dreissena polymorpha (assembly GCF_020536995.1). Classification (NCBI taxonomy): domain Eukaryota; kingdom Metazoa; phylum Mollusca; class Bivalvia; order Myida; family Dreissenidae; genus Dreissena; species Dreissena polymorpha. Next base: position 55,159,917 of record NC_068363.1, on the reverse strand, counting down.
TCTGTTCAGGACACAGAGTCGGATTGAGGTGTACACAAACCCGCAGTCAGGCAAGGATCATCCAGACCTTTAATAAAATAAAATGTTTAGGCCCCTGAAACTGGCAATTATGTTCAACACTGAGATAAGGATACACATAGAGGAGACATCATGCCATGGCTTTCTCATTATTGACACGGCAAACTCGAGCAGCTGGGGACTTGGCTCTAAACAAAAACAGGTATGCTCCATCAATGTGAGCAAGATGGCATGTCAGAGTTAAAAAGGGCAAACAAACATACAAAAGAGATATGTAGGAAATTAGAAATTAAATGCCAGAAGTAATTTTAAGTATTGTTTTTCTGTCTGCAAGGGTTGCTGTGGAAAATAGTGCTTAACGCATAGTTTGGCCTGTAGGGGTTCTGCTAGCAAGAACAAATCGAAGTCATATCTGCCCGCGAACTGTAAGCTTGAGATAACCATATCTGATGAAGTACTGCTTTGAGAATGCATTCTTATTGTACTTGAACCAGATCGCATTGACAGCACAAGGCTTCAGACCCCCCAAAAGTGTGAGGCTTTCAATAATGCTTACCTGATACCAGACCGCATTGCCCGAGACAGTGACTTTCTCCCGGAACTGCACAGGCTGCATCCGCAGCACAATCCTTAAGCTCAATCATGGTCTGGCTGACTCTGAAATAGTGAAATCTGAATTTACAGATGCTCATTTGTCTAAAGGTTATGAGTTTATTGCCTATCTTATTAAAAGCAAACACAATGACATGCTTAAAAAGACATGTGCATTTCTGAAAAGACATACAGCTGCCCGATACTTGACTAGGAAAAGGCGCTATGGTCTTCACTCTGAAATTCATTACTCTAAGGGCTTAACAGAACAAAAGCCAGATCTTACAGCTAATTGGCCCCACCTACAGCTAAATATGCTTTATAGGTTGAAAATAAAGTTATTTGTCTGAAGAACTAGTGCTATTAACTCATCAGCTATGTTGCTCCACTGGCCGCAATTCTGTAAACATAGTGTATATATGGAAATACCTAGTCTACCACCTGCACCGCACCACTACGTCCACTGTAAAAATACACAGCTAAGTTAGTACTTTAACGAACAAACTGAAATTCATGTGTTAATTAAACAATCAGTATGATGACTCACATTGAAATCATGTCCAGTGCACCAGTCAGAGCAAGACAGCTAGCGGATTGTTGACCATCTACGGCTCAAGGACAAACGGTCAGGCCTACAAACAAAGAGAAAAATGGCATAAATGGGTTGCATGCATGTAATTTTGCATATTTTTCATCTTGCTCTCCACCTGAAACTTCAATCTATGGACATAATAATATTTACATTTAAGATTTGTTGGAAATGTTATCCCGGTGTGACCCAAATTCGACGATGTAACAGTTACATGAAGCAATATATAGCAAATAATGAAAGAAATAATGAAATGTTTAATAGCACAAAATAATATTTTAAACTCGGCTGTATAACTTTGAAATGATTCCAAGACAATAATCATCCATTTAATCAATACAAATAGAACATCGTCGAATTTAGGTGTCGTCGAATTTGGGTTGCGGTAGGATACCCTTACTTGTCCATACCAGGTCCCCCACCCATACGGAACCGTCTAAAACCACCTAAAACATCCATTTGGACCAAAATATTGACACCTCTCATCTATTTTAGCACCCAAATCATCAAAACATTAATTAAAATTCATGTTCTACTTGTCTCGCTTGCAGACGAATCAATGTGACCTTGACATTGCAGTAAATGTGCTTTTTAAAGGTTATATTACACTAATTCCGATTCCCATAGGGTCCCATTATAAAACTGACAACTTTCACAGCATTTTTCTTGCCTTTCCGACGTATCAATTTTTCCGAACCTGGTATCATTTTAAAGATGGATCTGTCATCTTCCAATAATTGCAATCAAAAACATACCGTCTCGCAACTTCTAAGAAAGTAAATCGCTGTCGAATGAACCCACCGTAGAAAAACGTGTTTCGGAATCCTAATTTCGACAAAAGCCCCACACAATAGAAAACACACCCTCAAAAGTTCATCTTTTAAGTTAGCTTCCAATCCAAGGCATCAAAGTACTCCAGACACATACAGGATATTACAAATAACCACAAAAGTCATGTCTCACATTGTTAAATGGCTTATATTCAAGAAGAGAAAAGGAACTCTTTAGAAATAGGCACTACTTTCGAATGGACCACGGAGGGATACACAATGATTTAGTGTAATGTAACCTTTAAGGGAACTCAACTTTGTCCTATCTTTTTCAAACTTTCTCCACATGAGATTTCAACTATTTCCACAATGAATATGCAATTTCAGTGCATTCGGATGGGGGTAAAGGCCTTAAAATGGCCATTTAAAGCGGTGACTAAATTGGCCGCAGTCAAGTCGGAATGCATGATTTTTAGTCTAAGTGACGACAGCTGATTTTGCGTCTCCAATTATTGTTACGCGTAACTTTCATGGCAAAAACTGGTATCATTGCATGCGAAATTCACCAATATATCAGCAAAAGGCCCAAATAAATGTATTGATTGTGAATCAGTGTACTTTTCTTGATGAAATAGGAGACTTTTTTTAAATTTTAAGCACTTTTTTCAATAAAAAACTCACTGACAGCATATAATATCATGTTTTTTAAGAAAATTATTATTAAAAGCTTCACTTACAATCTAAACATACACATTGCAATTACAAAAATTAATGCTATTATGATGAGAGGCATAATTTTCAGCTTTCAAGCTGATACAAGCCGGCTATTCAAAATTAACACTTAAAAAGGTGCAAATCGCTCCTTCAACAGCTTACGACACAAAGTGACACTTAATGCGCATCCAGATAGTCTCTCTCATATAAATAAGTCCTGTTAGCGACATTTTATTAAGTATTCTCTTTAAAATCCAGTGTTGAAAGCATAAGTTTTGCAAAAATGTCCACAGTCACCATGCAAAAGAGCATGTTTGCTAAGGAATTCCTACGCGAGTGGCCACACTAATGTCGTGGCAGGAAAGTCATTTGGGTGTGATTCCTCTGTAGTTCAGTGAACATTCATTCCACTACCTGGGGATGACTATCAGGATCAATTTTCCCAGCTTGGTGTAGTGTTGACCTTTCAGGATGTTGATGGATCGTCCACAAGCGCTGCACCACTGCGGCCTCTGTTCAGGACACAGAGTCGGATTGAGGTGTACACAAACCCGCAGTCAGGCAAGGATCATCCAGACCTTTAATAAAATAAAATGTTTAGGCCCCTGAAACTGGCAATTATGTTCAACACTGAGATAAGGATACACATAGAGGAGACATCATGCCATGGCTTTCTCATTATTGACACGGCAAACTCGAGCAGCTGGGGACTTGGCTCTAAACAAAAACAGGTATGCTCCATCAATGTGAGCAAGATGGCATGTCAGAGTTAAAAAGGGCAAACAAACATACAAAAGAGATATGTAGGAAATTAGAAATTAAATGCCAGAAGTAATTTTAAGTATTGTTTTTCTGTCTGCAAGGGTTGCTGTGGAAAATAGTGCTTAACGCATAGTTTGGCCTGTAGGGGTTCTGCTAGCAAGAACAAATCGAAGTCATATCTGCCCGCGAACTGTAAGCTTGAGATAACCATATCTGATGAAGTACTGCTTTGAGAATGCATTCTTATTGTACTTGAACCAGATCGCATTGACAGCACAAGGCTTCAGACCCCCCAAAAGTGTGAGGCTTTCAATAATGCTTACCTGATACCAGACCGCATTGCCCGAGACAGTGACTTTCTCCCGGAACTGCACAGGCTGCATCCGCAGCACAATCCTTAAGCTCAATCATGGTCTGGCTGACTCTGAAATAGTGAAATCTGAATTTACAGATGCTCATTTGTCTAAAGGTTATGAGTTTATTGCCTATCTTATTAAAAGCAAACACAATGACATGCTTAAAAAGACATGTGCATTTCTGAAAAGACATACAGCTGCCCGATACTTGACTAGGAAAAGGCGCTATGGTCTTCACTCTGAAATTCATTACTCTAAGGGCTTAACAGAACAAAAGCCAGATCTTACAGCTAATTGGCCCCACCTACAGCTAAATATGCTTTATAGGTTGAAAATAAAGTTATTTGTCTGAAGAACTAGTGCTATTAACTCATCAGCTATGTTGCTCCACTGGCCGCAATTCTGTAAACATAGTGTATATATGGAAATACCTAGTCTACCACCTGCACCGCACCACTACGTCCACTGTAAAAATACACAGCTAAGTTAGTACTTTAACGAACAAACTGAAATTCATGTGTTAATTAAACAATCAGTATGATGACTCACATTGAAATCATGTCCAGTGCACCAGTCAGAGCAAGACAGCTAGCGGATTGTTGACCATCTACGGCTCAAGGACAAACGGTCAGGCCTACAAACAAAGAGAAAAATGGCATAAATGGGTTGCATGCATGTAATTTTGCATATTTTTCATCTTGCTCTCCACCTGAAACTTCAATCTATGGACATAATAATATTTACATTTAAGATTTGTTGGAAATGTTATCCCGGTGTGACCCAAATTCGACGATGTAACAGTTACATGAAGCAATATATAGCAAATAATGAAAGAAATAATGAAATGTTTAATAGCACAAAATAATATTTTAAACTCGGCTGTATAACTTTGAAATGATTCCAAGACAATAATCATCCATTTAATCAATACAAATAGAACATCGTCGAATTTAGGTGTCGTCGAATTTGGGTTGCGGTAGGATACCCTTACTTGTCCATACCAGGTCCCCCACCCATACGGAACCGTCTAAAACCACCTAAAACATCCATTTGGACCAAAATATTGACACCTCTCATCTATTTTAGCACCCAAATCATCAAAACATTAATTAAAATTCATGTTCTACTTGTCTCGCTTGCAGACGAATCAATGTGACCTTGACATTGCAGTAAATGTGCTTTTTAAAGGTTATATTACACTAATTCCGATTCCCATAGGGTCCCATTATAAAACTGACAACTTTCACAGCATTTTTCTTGCCTTTCCGACGTATCAATTTTTCCGAACCTGGTATCATTTTAAAGATGGATCTGTCATCTTCCAATAATTGCAATCAAAAACATACCGTCTCGCAACTTCTAAGAAAGTAAATCGCTGTCGAATGAACCCACCGTAGAAAAACGTGTTTCGGAATCCTAATTTCGACAAAAGCCCCACACAATAGAAAACACACCCTCAAAAGTTCATCTTTTAAGTTAGCTTCCAATCCAAGGCATCAAAGTACTCCAGACACATACAGGATATTACAAATAACCACAAAAGTCATGTCTCACATTGTTAAATGGCTTATATTCAAGAAGAGAAAAGGAACTCTTTAGAAATAGGCACTACTTTCGAATGGACCACGGAGGGATACACAATGATTTAGTGTAATGTAACCTTTAAGGGAACTCAACTTTGTCCTATCTTTTTCAAACTTTCTCCACATGAGATTTCAACTATTTCCACAATGAATATGCAATTTCAGTGCATTCGGATGGGGGTAAAGGCCTTAAAATGGCCATTTAAAGCGGTGACTAAATTGGCCGCAGTCAAGTCGGAATGCATGATTTTAGTCTAAGTGACGACAGCTGATTTTGCGTCTCCAATTATTGTTACGCGTAACTTTCATGGCAAAAACTGGTATCATTGCATGCGAAATTCACCAATATATCAGCAAAAGGCCCAAATAAATGTATTGATTGTGAATCAGTGTACTTTTCTTGATGAAATAGGAGACTTTTTTTAAATTTTAAGCACTTTTTTCAATAAAAAACTCACTGACAGCATATAAAATCATGTTTTTTAAGAAAATTATTATTAAAAGCTTCACTTACAATCTAAACATACACATTGCAATTACAAAAATTAATGCTATTATGATGAGAGGCATAATTTTCAGCTTTCAAGCTGATACAAGCCGGCTATTCAAAATTAACACTTAAAAAGGTGCAAATCGCTCCTTCAACAGCTTACGACACAAAGTGACACTTAATGCGCATCCAGATAGTCTCTCTCATATAAATAAGTCCTGTTAGCGACATTTTATTAAGTATTCTCTTTAAAATCCAGTGTTGAAAGCATAAGTTTTGCAAAAATGTCCACAGTCACCATGCAAAAGAGCATGTTTGCTAAGGAATTCCTACGCGAGTGGCCACACTAATGTCGTGGCAGGAAAGTCATTTGGGTGTGATTCCTCTGTAGTTCAGTGAACATTCATTCCACTACCTGGGGATGACTATCAGGATCAATTTTCCCAGCTTGGTGTAGTGTTGACCTTTCAGGATGTTGATGGATCGTCCACAAGCGCTGCACCACTGCGGCCTCTGTTCAGGACACAGAGTCGGATTGAGGTGTACACAAACCCGCAGTCAGGCAAGGATCATCCAGACCTTTAATAAAATAAAATGTTTAGGCCCCTGAAACTGGCAATTATGTTCAACACTGAGATAAGGATACACATAGAGGAGACATCATGCCATGGCTTTCTCATTATTGACACGGCAAACTCGAGCAGCTGGGGACTTGGCTCTAAACAAAAACAGGTATGCTCCATCAATGTGAGCAAGATGGCATGTCAGAGTTAAAAAGGGCAAACAAACATACAAAAGAGATATGTAGGAAATTAGAAATTAAATGCCAGAAGTAATTTTAAGTATTGTTTTTCTGTCTGCAAGGGTTGCTGTGGAAAATAGTGCTTAACGCATAGTTTGGCCTGTAGGGGTTCTGCTAGCAAGAACAAATCGAAGTCATATCTGCCCGCGAACTGTAAGCTTGAGATAACCATATCTGATGAAGTACTGCTTTGAGAATGCATTCTTATTGTACTTGAACCAGATCGCATTGACAGCACAAGCTTCAGACCCCCCAAAAGTGTGAGGCTTTCAATAATGCTTACCTGATACCAGACCGCATTGCCCGAGACAGTGACTTTCTCCCGGAACTGCACAGGCTGCATCCGCAGCACAATCCTTAAGCTCAATCATGGTCTGGCTGACTCTGAAATAGTGAAATCTGAATTTACAGATGCTCATTTGTCTAAAGGTTATGAGTTTATTGCCTATCTTATTAAAAGCAAACACAATGACATGCTTAAAAAGACATGTGCATTTCTGAAAAGACATACAGCTGCCGATACTTGACTAGGAAAAGGCGCTATGGTCTTCACTCTGAAATTCATTACTCTAAGGGCTTAACAGAACAAAAGCCAGATCTTACAGCTAATTGGCCCCACCTACAGCTAAATATGCTTTATAGGTTGAAAATAAAGTTATTTGTCTGAAGAACTAGTGCTATTAACTCATCAGCTATGTTGCTCCACTGGCCGCAATTCTGTAAACATAGTGTATATATGGAAATACCTAGTCTACCACCTGCACCGCACCACTACGTCCACTGTAAAAATACACAGCTAAGTTAGTACTTTAACGAACAAACTGAAATTCATGTGTTAATTAAACAATCAGTATGATGACTCACATTGAAATCATGTCCAGTGCACCAGTCAGAGCAAGACAGCTAGCGGATTGTTGACCATCTACGGCTCAAGGACAAACGGTCAGGCCTACAAACAAAGAGAAAAATGGCATAAAATGGTTGCATGCATGTAATTTTGCATATTTTTCATCTTGCTCTCCACTGAAACTTCAATCTATGGACATAATAATATTTACATGTAAGATTTGGTTGGGAAATGTTATCCCGGTGTGACCCAATTCGGCGATGTAACAGTTACATGAAGCAATATATAGCAAATATGAAAGAATAATGAAATGTATTAGATAGCACCAAAATAATATTTAAACTCGGCTGTATAACTTTGGGAATGAATTCCAATACAATATCATCCATTTAATCAAAGACAAATAGAACAACATCCGGCGAATTAGGTGTCCCGTCGAATTTGGTTGCCCGGTAGGATTACCCATTACCGTGTCCCATACCATGTCCCCCACCCCATACGGAAACCGTCTAAAACCACCTAAAACATTTAAAAATTTCCCATTGGGGACCAAAATATTGACACCTCTCATCTATTTAAGCACCAAATCATCAAAACATTAATTAAATCATGTGCGCATTGTCTCGCTTGCAGACGAATCAATGTGACCTTGACATTTGCAGTAATGTGCTTTTAAAAAAAGGTTATATTACACTAATTCCGATTCCCATAGGGTCCCATTATAAAACTGACAACTTTCACAGCATTTTTCTTGCCTTTCCGACGTATCAATTTTTCCGAACCTGGTATCATTTTAAAGATGGATCTGTCATCTTCCAATAATTGCAATCAAAAACATACCGTCTCGCAACTTCTAAGAAAGTAAATCGCTGTCGAATGAACCCACCGTAGAAAAACGTGTTTCGGAATCCTAATTTCGACAAAAGCCCCACACAATAGAAAACACCCCCTCAAAAGTTCATCTTTTAAGTTAGCTTCCAATCCAAGGCATCAAAGTACTCCAGACACATACAGGATATTACAAATAACCACAAAAGTCATGTCTCACATTGTTAAATGGCTTATATTCAAGAAAGAAAAGGAACTCTTTAGAAATAGGCACTACTTTCGAATGGACCACGGAGGGATACACAATGATTTAGTGTAATGTAACCTTTAAGGGAACTCAACTTTGTCCTATCTTTTTCAAACTTTCTCCACATGAGATTTCAACTATTTCCACATGAATATGCAATTTCAGTGCATTCGATGGGGGTAAAGGCCTTAAAATGGCCATTTAAAGCGGTGACTAAATTGGCCGCAGTCAAGTCGGAATGCATGATTTTTAGTCTAAGTGACGACAGCTGATTTTGCGTCTCCAATTATTGTTACGCGTAACTTTCATGGCAAAAACTGGTATCATTGCATGCGAAATTCACCAATATATCAGCAAAAGGCCCAAATAAATGTATTGATTGTGAATCAGTGTACTTTTCTTGATGAAATAGGAGACTTTTTTAAATTTTAAGCACTTTTTTCAATAAAAAACTCACTGACAGCATATAAAATCATGTTTTTTGAAAAATTATTATTAAAAGCTTCACTTACAATCTAAACATACACATTGCAATTACAAAAATTAATGCTATTATGATGAGAGGCATAATTTTCAGCTTTCAAGCTGATACAAGCCGGCTATTCAAAATAACACCAATACAGCAATGGATGCTTAGTTGGCTGCGATCTTCCTGTCGAAAGAGAATCGCCAAAACCGGAAGTTCATTTGTATGCGGCTTGAAAACCAGCACTTTGACTTTATTCGGCAGCAATGAAAGACCTACGTCCGTGATTACAAAAGAAACAACACTCTCCTCGGAGGAGATGCAAACACATGGTGCATAGCCAAAACAAAGACGAAACATGACGAAAACAAAATGAGTGTGTTACCAACCCTGTCCAAAAGACGTCAACTGATGCTCAGATATCCCTGCTTTCGAAAGGACTGAAGTTCATACCGACTAGAAAAACAATAGACAAAGGAAAATTACTTACAGACTTGTCAGCGTGGGAACGCCGTATGCGCTTAAAAGAATATTTCTATTCAAAAGACGCCGAACATAGAACCAGGGAGGATGAGCGTCAATACAAAAAGAAGACCTCGACGTGGACTCCAAAGGCTGGCCGCGACAAATGGCTGGACACATATATACAAGCGGTCAAAGACGACATCATTTGCGGATTAAAACGAAAATTTAAATATAATCTAAGCAAATCGGAAGAACAGGCAATCAAAGAATTACTCCACGACGATGACATAGTAATTCGCCCTGCCGACAAGGGGTCGGGGATAGTGATAATGGACAGGGAAGACTATGTCAAGAAGCTGAAGTGTAAAATGTCGGACAGTGAGACATACGTCGCGGTGACGGATGATTAAACAAAGATTGTTGAAAACAAAGTGAAGAAAGTGGCCGATACCCTATACAAGAAGGGCTCAATCGACAGTGACCTTAAAAGGTATCTCACCAGCGGCGGTGGAACTTCCGGTAAGCTTCAGGGCAACCCGAAGCTTCATAAACCTGGGATGCCTCTCCGCACTATTGTAAACGGCCGCAATCACCCGACAGAGAAGATGGCGGAAATAGTGGAGAATGAATTACGCGATCATGTGACGTCACTTCCGTCGTATGTGAGAGACACAACCGACTTCCTAAACAAAATAACACAGATACAGCAGCCGTTACCAGACGGTACCATCATATTTTGTTTGGATGTGAAGGCTCTTTACCCCAGCGTACCAAGAGAAGAAGCCCGTGCTGCAGTATTTGAAGCTCTCAATCGGCGAGTGCAACCGGAAGTACCAACCAACGACATGATCACAATGATGGACACTGTTCTAAATAACAACACCATTTCATTCAATGGAGACCACTACATGCAAAATAAAGGAACTGCTATAGGATCGCACTTAGAAATGAATTACGCATCGACCTACATGGGAGCCTGGGAGACAGAGTTATTTTCAAAATCAAACAAACATCCAATAGCCTACTTCCGGTTTGTTGATGATGTTTGGGGCTTGTGGACACATGGTTTGGAGGCACTAAAGACATTCCATGCGGTTGCAAATGAAATCCATCCACGAATACACCTAGAGCTCCGTTACTCCACAGAGCAGCTCGAATTTCTAGACACCATGACGTCTATTCGAAAAGGAAGGCTGGTTTCAGACCTATATACCAAACCAACAGATCGGCACCTCTACCTGCACATGGACTCGTCGCATACCGAGTCTACGAAGAAGGCCATTCCGTACGGCTTAGGTGTGAGGCTAAAAAGAATATGTTCGGAAGAGACGGACTACAAAAAACACAGAGATGAGATAAAAGAGCAACTACAGAAGCGAGGATACAATGGCCGATTCGTCGAGACAGAACTGAAGAAAGTTGATAACAAGAAGCGAGAAAATCTGCTGCATACAAAAGTGCCTTCAAAAAGTAATTCCAGGGTACCGCTCGTTATCACTTTCTCCAGAGCGCTACCAAATGTCGGCCATATCCTCCGGAAACACCTGCCAACACTCCACAATTCAGATCATATGAAAAACGTTTTTCCTGAACCCCCGTTAGCAGCATTCAGAAGAGACTGCAACCTTCAAGACATATTGGTTCATAAAAAGCACAACCGGATGTTTTTCCGAGTTCACAACAGGAGCGGACCTTGTGGGGCACAGAGGTGCGCAATCTGTCCATACATGATGGAGGCTGAAAAGTTCAGCGACACCACCGGAAAAAGCTACAATGTGCGGAACGAGGTCACCTGCAAATCCACCAATGTAGTCTACGCTGTACACTGCGAACGGTGTAAGACCTTCGTATACGTAGGAGAAACGGGAGATACCTTGTACCAGCGACATCTTCTTAACCTGTCCCGCATACGGACTCGACACAACGACCCGGTAGCCGAGCACTTCTACACAAACGGCCACAGCGTCGCAGACTTCCGGGTCATGGGACTCGAAAAATTAAATGGATCCGACGAGTACCGGAAGACCATCGAACAACTTTGGAAGCGCAAACTGAGGACGTTCAAACCATATGGACTAAACACAAAAGACTAAAATTGGCGCGCAATGTAACGTGCGATAATATAACGTCACTTCCGCTAAAGATGATATGCTTATTCACAAATAAACGCCGCTGAAGAAGACCGAGAGGTCGAAAGCTACGGCAAATTTAATAAAAGCGTTTTATTTTATATATATATATATATATATTAATATATATATATATATATGAACCAATCACATAAAACATTAATTTAAACAGTAAGACTACTAGGAACAAATAAGATCAGCATCTATTTTCAATTTCAATCATATTGTCTGTGAGAGAAGTTTTCACTTTGTTTTCAAATTCATATTTATTCTTTTATAACGATTTTTACATCAGCAGGTAAACAGTTCCAGTCATTGATCGTTTATAATTAAAAGTAGTGCTGGTAAAACCATTCACTTGAGGACATTGAGGTAAATAAACGTTGTCTTTACTATGTTTACTGTTATCACTATGTATATCAGTCACTAAACTAAAATTATTATACAAAATAGGTCATGTTAGAAGGACATTTCTTGTTAACAATTTTATAAACATGGTTGAGTGTTATTTGCTTTACTCTGTTTTGAACATTTAACCAACCAATACTACTTAAATCTTTAACTTTCAAAGATCTTCTAGAGTCATATCCATGAATAAATTTAACAACTTTATTCTGTACACCTTGTAATCTATTTTTTAACTGTTTACTAATACCATTGTACTATGAAGAGTCAAAATGGCATTGAACCAATGAATTACATAAAAAATTTCTTAATTCCATATTTGAACAGTGGTTTTGTCTATACAAGAACAGGGGTTAGTTGCTATTAGGCTCGGGCCTACATTTTTTTTGAAACATGAAAAAATTAAAATTGCTTCAACTCGAAAAACGCATTAAAATGTTGACACTGAAGGTGGTGAGGTGTAAGAAATCTGCATTTCATATTGACATGATCCTCAGGCAACGGATTCTGGTCTTGTTCAAAGGACATATCTTCCATTTATCAACTCTTCTTCTTTCTATATAGACATGCAGACAGTATTATTGGAAAGAATTCCCATGGTTTGACTTGTGAATAAGTGAGTGTTATAATTTTAAATGTTTTTTCTGTTCCATATTGTTTTAAAATTTAGTTCTCTGGTATAAAGATAATACAGTAAAATTTAGTTCTCTGACATTGAGATAAAACAGTAAAATATTAAAAAAATACAAACCAAAGTCTTGTATTTTCTTACCTTATTATTTGTCTAGATATGCTTTAAATCTACCCACAGGCATTATAGGATTTAAACAATTTCCGGAGGAGGTCCCCCGCACACACATCCCGTTTTTATGTAACATATTCGGGCCTACAGCTCAAAAAATGCTAGTTACGCCCCTGAAGAATCTTATTTTTGAGTTCACCTTTTTAATAATATTATTAACAATAGATGAAGCAGAAAGATCAGTGTCGAATATTGAACCAAGGAGTTCAACAGATTATTGAGAAACAATAGTGTGATCATTACATTTTACATTAAAATTATGAAGTTTAGATAATTTTCTTTTGGAACCAAACACTATACATTCAGTTTTTCCAAGGTGTAAAGACAGTTTGTTATCCACTAACCATTTAAAACAATTTTCAAGTTCTTTAAAAAAAACACTACTGATGATACTGGGATCTTTGTGAAAATAAAGGATGACACTTTCATCAGCATATAGAATAAGTTGACATAAATACAATAATCAAAAATCACTAATATCCTATATCAGTGTTAAGGCATTATGAAATGGAAATGGGTGTGACAAGTAACAAGAACCCTACACATTTACATCACAAAACATCTGATATCTACAATTACTTGATATAATATATATGTTGAAAGTTAATATAAAGAGGACAATACAAAAGAATGTACAAAAGTAGTAATAAAGACAAAACAACCAGTTTACAATGTTAAGATTTGTTGGCAATTAGAGAACAATTACCATTCCTAACTTTGAATTTTGCAACTTTGAGCTATATAAGTGCCCAATGTTTACACTCAGTGAATGTTTAAAACCAACTTTTATGTGCTGTCTGTCCGAAAACTTACACATTTCCTATAACTTTTGCAATATTGAAGATAGCAACTTGATATTTGGCATACATTTGTATCTCATGGAGCTGCACATTTTGAGTACTGAAAGGTCAAGGTCATCCTTAAAGGTCAAATATACGGCTTCAAAGCGGCGCAATAGAAGGCATTATGTTTCTGACAAACACATCTCTTGTTTTTACATTAAAACCACAGACATTGTTGGAATTTGCCACATATTAGGCATTGTGTATACATTTGTAAACTCAATTTTCCACACAATGAAACAACTTTTTAAAAAGGCACCAACAAATGTTCCTCCATCCTCTTTGCACGCTAAACAAAGCATCAGTTTTTAGCTCCACTGGCCAAATTTGTTAAAATTATGCCCCTGGGTTAAGTTTGACCCTGCGCCAAGGGTCACAACATTGAACATATGCTTATATAGTGCCTATTTTGTGAAAACTTTAAAAACGTCTTGTCCATAACTGTATGGCATAGGGCTACCAAATTTGGTATGTAGTGACATGTAATAGTTCTCTTCTTAGTTTGTGCAAATTATGCCCCTGGGGTCAAATTTGAAACTGCCCCGGAGGTCACAAAATTGAATATATGCTTATTAAGGGCTAAAACCTTCTTGTCCATAACAATCAGGCTTAGGGCTACCAAATTTGGTATGTAGTGACATCTTATAGTCCTCTACCAAGTTTGTTCAAATAATGCCCCTGGGGTCAAATTTGACCCTGCCCTGGGGGTCACAAAATTGAACATACGCTTATATGGAGCCTTTTTATTGATTTCTTCCAAATTTGTTCAAATTTTATCCCTGGGGTCAAATTTGACCCTGCCCCGGGGGTCACAAAATTGAACATATGCTTATATAATGCCTATTTTGTGAAAACTTTAAAACAAATCTTGTCCATAACCATAAGGCCTAGGGCTACACAATTTGGTATGTAGTGACATTGTTTAGTCCTCTACTTAGTATGTTCAAATTATGCCCCAGGAGTCAAATTTGACCCTGTCCTAGGGGCCACAAAATCAATTATATGCTAATATAGTGCCTATTTTGTGAAAACTTTAAATATCTTCTTGTCCTTAACCATAAGACTTAGGGCTACCAAATTTGGTATGTAGTGCCTATCTAATATGTAGTGACATCTAATAGTTTTCTACCAAGTTTGTTCAAATTATGCCCCTTGGGTCAAATTTAACCCTGCCCTGGGGGTCACAAAATTGAACATACGCTTATATGGAGCCTTTTTTTGTGAAAACTTTAAAAACTTCTTGCCCATAAACATTGGGCCTAGGGCTACCAAATTTGGTATGTAGTGACATCTTATAGTTCCCTACCAAATTTGTTCAAATTTATCCCTGGGGTCAAATTTGACCCTGCCCAGAGGGGTCACAAAATTGAACATATGCTTATATAAGGCATATTTTGTGAAAACTTCAAATATATTCTTGTCCATAACCATCCGGCCTAGGGCTATCAAATTTGGTATGTAGTGATATCTAATAGTCCTCTACCAAATTTGTTCAAATTTTATCCCTGGGGTCAAATTTGACCCTGCCCAGGGGGTCACAAAGCTGAACATACGCTGATATGGTGCCTATTTTGTGAAAACTTTAAAAAATCTTTTTGTTCATAACCATTGGGCCTAGGGCTACCAAATTTGGTATGTAGTGGCATCTAATAAACCTCTACCAAATTTGTTCAGAAATGCCTCTGGGGTCAACTTTGACCCTGCCCCGGGGGTCACAAAATTGAATAAACGCTTATAAAGCGCCTATTTTGTGAAATCTTTAAAAATCTTCTCGTCAAAACCATTCGGACTTCGGCTACCAAATTTGGTATGCAGTAACATCTTATAGTCCTCTACCAAGTTTGTTCAAATTATGCCCTTTGGGTCAAATTTGACCCTGACCAGCGGGTCACAAAATTGAACATTATATACGCTTATATCTTGCTTATTTTATGAAAACTGTTAACATATTCTTATCCTTAACTCTAGGACCTTGGGCTACCACATTTTGTATGTAATGAGGTATAGTAGTCCTCTACAAAGTTTGCTCAAATTATGCCCCTGGAGTTAAATTTGACCCAGTCCAGGGGGTCACAAAAGTGTACATGTGCTTAAACAGGGCCAGCCTATATTTAAGTATTTGCACATGCCAAGAATATTTGTTTCAGCCTTTTTTTCAGCAGTGGAGCGATGCAGGGCCATCGTGGCCCTCTTGTTTATAAGAATATGTCAAAATGGGCAAGTCAGGGACAATACCGTCTAAGTGCCCTTTTAACAACTCTGATGACATGCGGCTGTAGTAAATTTTCTCTGTAAATTTACAGCGAAACACAAAATGTCATCATCATAAATGTATAGCTTACATGTATATAAATATAATACGAGGTCTTACCGTGTATTTATACATATTAACCTGGATATTTATGAAAAACACCATCTCCCTGTAAAGTGTAAAGAGAGAAGGCATTTGTTCACCAGTAACATTATGCTCAGTATTGGTAAATTGCAAGCAACAAACATGAAAAAATTCAGTTCCCAATTCATAAGGACGTCATACACAAGCTTTACAACATTTATAGTTTTAGTTACTTAACAATCTAAAATGAATGTCCATTCTAAGTTTGCTTTCGTATTCTTCCCTCAAATCATACATGTTTCTTGCATAATTGAATGTTCATGTCCATGGATCACAATGTATATAGAAACAAACATTATTTTGAATTATCTTTCTCAGTTATATATTTAATATTAGGTTAATTTTGGGATACACTAAAAAAAATATTAACATTTGTCTCAAAATGAATCCTCCTCTGAAGCCCCCGATGGGATTCAAACCCATACCTCTATCCTCTGGAGAGGAAAGTATTCTATCTTAAAATACAAGGGCATGTAAGAGGAAAACTAGCAATTTCAAAGGGAAGTTTTCACCGATTAGACATGTATTGAAGTTTGTTATTAAATACTTTAAATTGATAAGTAAACATTTGAGCAAAATACCTCAATAAAAAAAGAAAAAAGAAAAAAAAAGAAAGGAAGTCTTCCTTAACAGGGCTCGATCCACTGACCCTTGGGGTAAAAGCTTAAACCAATGGGCCATCAGTGCTCCCATATAGTCAGTGGTTATTTAAATTAATCAGGGTTGGCATATTGACCGGTCAATTGAGTATTGACCGGGCCGGTGGTCAATACCCGATTAAAACCGGTCAATACTGGTCATTACTGGTCGATTGAAAATTGTAGCATTTAAACATTACAAAGGAGCCATTTTATATTAAATCAATAATAATTCTGTAATTGATAAACTTTTTTCTGAGTTATTTTTTGTAAAAAAAACTTTAAAGCTGTAAAAAGTAACTTCTTTATTATTTATGGAAACAGCCTCAAATACATAAGGACTAAGGCACTATCTTTATCTCAGTGTATGACATTTGTTACTAAAGTATTATTACTATTGTAGGTACCATAGCATTTCACTTATCTATTGGTATATCTATTTGATAAGCAGATGGACAAACAGAACTCTTGTGTATTCTAGGGTTATAAATCTGGCCTCTTAGTTGGTAATAAAATGCATGCAGTGTTATGTCTCTGATATTGACAATTAAGCAAATCTGCCCTTAGGCTATTTCATATCACTCACACAAAAAAGATTACAGTGTACTTGCTATTATTTTAATAGTTACTTCTAACTTGTTTCCTTTCTGTATTATGAGGGTTTTTTTCCCTTTCATATTAAAAAGTTCAATTGGTATTCAAATGAATAAACAATCAAAGTTCTTGATTTTGCCAACAAATAATGTTTTCCAAGTGTGGGTCTACTTTCTTTTCAATTATTTTTTTTCTTTTAATAATTATTTCTTATTAAGTTTTTTATTCTTATATCAATAAAAAATGAAGTTGTTTTCACTATTTTGTTTAAAAAGTATTTAAAGAAATCAATGCAAGAATACACTAGAAGTAAGGATTGTGTCAAAAAGGTGCCATTTAAGGCCCTATTATCAGTTGTGGGTGCCCCAACCAGTATAGGTGAGAAGACTGTTAGAAGACTGTGGGGACAGTGGGATATGAGGAACAACTCATACACAGTAATTGACAGGTTCTTGTTGAATCAAGCACAGAATTATCTGAGCATCATAATTCATTAGAATTGAAAAAAAGTTCAATCAACCAGAAAAATCCAATTGACCAACTTAGACTTATTTGCAAAATTTTGAGAGGTTGGCCTACAAATTGCATGAACGGGTATAAAATAGTGGGTATTAATAGCTTAAGACATTATTGGCAACATGTCTGTTTAATCACAGGAGTTTGAAATTCTATCAATATAGCTAATCTTATGGCTAAATATTTTTTTTATACCCCTATATAGTATAAAGACTATTCTTTATACTATATAGGGGTATAATTTTTTTAGCCATTAAATTAGCTATATTGATAGAATTTCAAACTCGTGTGGTTTAATTTATATTATCAATATTGTTTAATTAGGCATGGAATATAAATTAAAATTGTGGGTAAAGTTCAATCGACCAGTATTTACCAGTAATGACCACTTCGGGAGTATTGACCGGGGCGGTTTTAACCGGTAAAAACCCCCTCGATTGGTGCCAGCCCTTGTTTATTTTATACTTTATATAAGTAATCCTTGTAATGTCACAAAATCTAACTATAACATAAGAACTCCCCAATTTTTTTCATTATAGACTCTATGCTATATTGATAAATGCAAACATTGGATCTAAAAAGCTGCAATTAAAAAAAGGAATAAAATTGAATACAAATATGAAAGTAACCCTCAAATGGGCTCGAACCATTGACTCCATGGAGTAAACGTCTACCGTTTGGGCCACTCGCCCATCCATGCTCATAAAACGAGTGATGTGTTTCATACTTTATCAAGTTTATGTAAGCAATCCTCGTATCTCACAAAATATAATGAAAACAGTCGATTTAATTTTTAAATTTACTCGATGTCAATACTATGTCAATACTATAAATACTCCTATCAGTGTGTCAGTAATGACATCTTTGAATTTTAACAAGTTTTTAAGTTGTGGGAATTCACAGAGCAATATTAAATTATTACTTAGAGAATGTTATCTTGAAAAAGACAAGCTAAAACACACATTCAAATTTTTCCTCTTTACAAGGGGGCCGCCATCTTGTTTTTAAAAGTAGTTCCAAATCCAATATGACGGCCGCCTACGTACATCAGAGAGACGGTGTGGTGTAGCCCACTGTCCGATGCGTTCAGATTGATTATAGACGGACCCAAAATTTCGAGCAAAAAACTTCAAAAACTGTTAAACGGGAATAAACAACACAATAATACAATTCCGAATGACAATAAGTATGTTTCCAATGTTATTGTCTTTCTGGATTGTATTTATCATCACAGAAATGGATAAAAGCAACGTTTGGATTATCAAAAGGTAAATGTAATATATTTTCGAGATAAGTCACTATATTATTTATACAGTCTTTCAAAATTATGGAACGTTTTAAATTCATCTTTCCAGAAATAGCAATATGTGGGTCTAATCTCTTTCAAAAAGACATTTTATTCAACGTAACGTACCGAGTTAAGAAAATTCAAAAATTATAAATTGATTTTGACACCTTAAAAAGAAAACATCAATTATTTAATAAAGTTTGGTGTCTTTTACTCTTTACACAATGGAATATATTGCAATGGGTATAAACTGTTTATTGAAGTCTGATCCTCCCCCTCCCTTCTCTGGTCAAACTCCCATTGGAGTTCTTTATAAATTGGAGTTAAACGGGGATCCCCCGTCAAACTCCCATTGGGGTTTAATTTAAATGGTGGATTGACGGGGTCTCCCGTGAAAACTCCATTGGATTTAATGGATATAGGAGATTGACGGGATCCCCCGTCAAAACCCCACGGGGGAAGAAAATATACAAACACTGTATTTTCTTATTAAAGTACATATTTCTTACAATTATAACTTAAACATGTCTATTTGTAAACATTGAAACAGAAAACAAAGCATAATATTTAAATTACATTTTTTGTAAAATATAGGTAAAATTCTCCCGTCTGGAAAAAACTCCCATTGGAGAATTGCAATTCTTAACGGGGGAGCCAAAATCCCGTTGGGATCCAACGGGGGATGGCAACTTTATCATCAAATAACTCTACTTTTCAAAAAGATTTTAACTCTTTTTTTTTTCAATTATATGTATGTACTCAATGCCCCCTACAAATATGCATAATTTCATAACAATTGTTCAATAAATAAAAAAAATAAGTTTGCAAATAATCTGGATTTGCAAACTTAATCTGGATACTGTTTAATATGAGATAAATATGAGATAATAAACTTACTCTTTAGCACATTCAGCCTATATAGCTGCCTATAATGATATGATTAACATATTAAGCATGTAAACTAAATCAGGTAAAACAAAAAACCTATTTAGCAAATGTAACATGTTTAACAGGCGAATACTCACATCTAGAAATTGTCTTAACTAAGAAACAATAAAAGCATATTTATAACATACAGCTTATTTAGCAAAATACATAACATATGTAAGCATATTCATCACTTATAAATAAATAGAAAGAAGAAAACAGAATATATCGGCATTTAGTCAGATGCTAATATATATATTTAACACATTATAGTTAATCTTATATAGTTGCCGTATGCAAATATTTAGCAAAACAAGCACTTTACAACATAAAGACTATAAAACAAATTTAGAAAATTTAGAAGAGTATTTAGCATATAAGACCCATAAAGCAATTTTATAACATATGAAAACATATATTTCGCACAATTAGCTTATTATTAGCCTATTTAAGATATGAGACACATTTATCATTTTAAATAAATAGGATGAGCATACAACCTATTGAGCTTATATTGCCTATTTAGCAGTCTTACAAGTCATTTTAATATCCTATTTAGCCGGGTTATAATATAGCATATCAGATCATACTTTTAATCACATTTAGCCTATTTAGCATGTTAAGCTTATTAAGCAAATGTATTAATTTTGATAAATTGTACAGCAGCTAGTGCCTTTAAAGCAGCCTATTCAGCATATGTTGAGGATAACATATGTTAAGCAGGTACATAACAGATGATATACATGTATGTTTATATGTATAGACATTTAATGAAGGAAACCTCCCGTCGGCTGCTTGACAGGGTGTGCATAGGGCGGACTTCAGGGGGTGTATACATATTCCCTTTCGAGGTAAATACGTATGCACATTTAATGACCCCTTTCTAAAAAGCAAGAGTTATCCGTCGGTATTGATCTAGTGCACGTAGACCTGCCATCGGGCGCCTGTCAGGTTGCCATAGGTTTTGGTGAAGGTTTTTAAAGAAGGTATGTGTGAGGGGGTAGTTCAAACAAGCCGTGTGCGATAATCACAATGTATGGGTATGCACGTTTCTTTCTTACAACCAAGATTTATTCTCCGGTAGTAATTTTTTTAATGTTCCGTCAGCTACCATTCATGATGTCCTACTCATGGGACAATGTTTTTATTAGGTGGACATAAAGGGGAAGTACATAGTTTTGTTCAAGGTCTAAATTTAGTTGGGGTTTCGAGGGTGTAGATCAATGCGGTGTGCGTTATTTCAATTGAATGATTATACACATTTAATAACCTCTTTATGACCACAAAGTTATTTCCGGTGACGACCGCGTGCAAGAACACCTCTCGTCGGTTGTCCATAAGGCTAAATTAGTGAAGAGCCAAGGTCTCAATTAAGTTGGGCAATCTAGTTCATGCATGTGCCCAGAAAACCTTTGCATTTAATTAAAATTGTCGCTTACCGAGGCAGTGGTTTGAGACGTGTTGGCTCCTGAAGTTACAAACAACGCACCGGCAAGGAAGCAGCAACTTATAAAAGGCAGCAGTTAATCAAACATATTTATTTAAATGTGACCAAGTGATAGTCTAAAGCTCAATTATTCTCCGAATTGTTTTAGCTATACTTCTCGCCCAAATGTCAGCGTAAGCGTCCATGAACTTTTCTGGAGAAGGTAAAACAACATGGAACATCTCTATTTTGCTGTGTCTACTATATATGTTTAACTGCAACTTAAGCAGTTTAAGATTTTAAACGATTAGCAACATATAATGTGAATTTTAAGCTGGAAAAAAATAAACAAGACATATGACAATGTAAAGAAACACGATTTTCAACTATTTAACATTAAGGACGAAAGCAAGGTCTGAATGTATACTACCTATACACATAACACTAGCAGGATACTCTTATCCAATATCAAGTTATTAAGTATATACCGATTATATATTGTATTTAACAATGTATATGACCCCAAATACAATTGCAACACACCTCTGCATTAAAGCGACCTATCAACAAAATTGGAGCACAATACCAAAATCCAAACAAAAGTTTTCAAGCGGATACATTGTTTTCTTGTTCAAACCTTACTTGTATAAGTACAAAAGGGGCATAATCCATCTAAAAAGCAGGACACAGTTATAGATTTTTAAAAATAGGGGCATAATTCCTAACGTCAAACAGTGACCCCGAACACATGAAGTTTCAAATGAATATCTATAGTAGCAACAGTGATATGGATATGTTACACGTGAACCTTGACCTAATGCCCAAGTTCAAAAAGGGGCATAACTATGCTACATTGCGAGTCAAAGGCTTGTAACTAGTTCAGAAACCTCAAACAATTTCAACACATACGAAGTTCATTTGAATATTTGTTGTATAAACAGTAATATGACGAATTCGCATGTTTATCTTAAACAAATGTCTGTGTAAAAAATCAGGGTAACATTTCTGTTTAATTGACTGACCGGCATGCATTTTTTATATCAATACCTTGCGTATGTCTAATTTATTTTATATACATTAAATAAAATGAAATGTTTAATTCGGTATAACAACATCATTTTATAATTAACACCTACGTCTGTTATCGTATTTGAATTTACTCGAATATAAATTAGTGAGAGGTTAATTTAGGAGCAGGACTTGATTTAAGCCCCGAAAATATGACGTTCACGAACAACCGAGGCTTTTTGCAAGCCCTCCTGCGGCGCTGCCATTTCCTGACCAGTTAATGAACACATTGAGTATTCTACTCAATATACTATAATGTACTCTTATCTTTATGATTTCAATATTGCTTTTGTTCTTTCTCAATTAAATTATTTTGATACGCCCGTTTGGCTGCTTGTATTTCTTGATATTACGTCATAACTGGTAAACTGCAGTGACGCCACTCCAAGAGTGAAGAAGTAGAAAGTAACAAAAACATCGTTATTCGTTTTTTTCTCATTGTCATTTCGGAACTTTGCGTTAAAGCGTCGAAAAACACAGCGTGCAATACTCCTCCTAAGCGCACGTGCACATCTTCATCTGTTTACAAAAATATACTAAAAAACGCAATTTTAAGATGTTTCCAATATATTATCTTTGAGGCAGCCGTTTTAGTCTCGGATTGTGAGTAACTTCTTTTTAAACTGTTGCCTTTGATTGCGAATTCAGAATATGGTTTTAATGGCAAGCAAAACACCACACATGCTAATCCCTTGGCATTTGTTGGTGCTTGTTGGCTTATTCGGCTTAACTTTTTCTAGTTTAGATTGCACAGATTCGTATGTTTCTGTTTACGTACAATATGGTTAACAGTAATATAAGTGTATCACAGTTATAGTGGTAATTTGAATTATACTGTATCCAATATTTGTAATGTGTATTTTAAACTGCAAAAACAGTATTTATCTTTCTTAATCTAAAATGTGTGGTTTGCATATAAACTGTTGGTCATCTATTATTTTAGTATTGCGTCAAAATAATGTGCCAGAACATACTACATTGCGGAGAAGTTTTGGATAATAACATTTTTGATGATGCCGCGAAGCAGCTCGTCTAAGCTATCATACCATGAAAAAAATCTTCACAATGGCAACCAATGTAAAAGACCGAGCCAGTCCGATTGAGATGGCTCGATTTTTCAAATCGGCATACCTCGCTGATTATCATTGATAAAGGTAAAGGAAGCTCAGCTATAAATAGGACAGCATAATCTGGGAAAAAGATGTAATAATAGTTTGAAAACGTTAATTTTAAATCATTTATATTCAATCCATTATATGTTTATAGATCAATGAAACAACTATGCATTTTCTGTATTGTATTTGACATTTGTCGTGATTCTGTAAATACATTGCGTAAGAAAACCTGTATAATTAACGTTTAACGCGATCATGAGTGTAAAACGAATTATTTCGAACCTGACATTTGTAAACGTTAAAGCGAGTATGGTATATAAACAGCATAATAGCCGTGCGACATATATGAAACTCGCTCTTATGCATGCTCTCTCTTATTGCATATACAATAAACTTTTCAAACAGAAATTAAAGAGCCACATCAGTGCAAACGCTATGTTTGATAATTCATTCGTTCGTTGGGTATTGTTTTCTGTTTTAAACACATATTAGGTCATATCGCGGAGATTTAGTTAACCTTACAATGTGTTCATTGGCGAACTCACGTATTTAAGTCGTATTCGACTATGTGCTCATACCTACTTTCGGGAATCATCATGAAATTATTGCCGTACTTAACGAACAAACATACCTAAGCTTATTGAATTAGACAAAAAACAATAATCAATAGAAAAATTATATGTTCACGCACATGGGTATGTAAAAACACGTCTGTACACATAACATCATTAACTTAGCAAAGGAAACAACTAGAAATATAAAGTTTGGTATGATATACATGTGAAATTAAAGTGCATGGTGCAATTAAAGAGCATGTCAAGTTTTGAATATATTCGCTACATAACGAAATGTTATAAACCATAAACATACACATGTAACATAACGTTTTTTTTTTAAGATAAGTGGTACAGAAGATACTCTTCGAAAATCTTTTAAAAGATATTTCTTGTTATATTTAATCGAGAATGTAACCCGCCTCCCAGTTTCGCTGAATGGGTCAAGTTCCCCACGTGTACTAATTCCCCGTTCCCCCCCCCCCCCAAAAAAAAAAAGTTCGTACCCATTTTTTTTCGTACCCAATTTGTTTTCCGTATCCAAATTTTTTTTCATTAAGTAATCATATTTGCGTAGATCCGTTTAAGAACATTTATCATAACAGATTGAGCTCCTGCGATGAACCTTATATCTCTGTAAACATTGTGAATTTTAGACAGCCGTCCAGGAGACCTAATATATTTTTTTTAAAGTCAAGATCATACTGTGAATTGGGTAAGAGATAACGTTCATGGGAAGTGAAAATAATTTGACACATTTGATATGTTTCATAAAGTTAAGATACTGACTTAGAGTGAACTTACATGGTTAACATGTCAATCCTATTTCCAAACCAGTCTACTTTCCCGAAAAGAAGAAGCTGTTTTTATAACCAGAATAAACATTGTGTTGTATGCAATATTAAAAAAAGTAATTATATTGATCAAGGGCACACGTACGTTTTGTGTATTTAAAATGTTTAGTCATTGATACACGTTTTGTTAATGAAATACGTAATTTGTTAAAACTTAAAAAAAAAAACGTTCAACCGATAATGTTAAACACCTCTTTTTTACCTATCCCCCCCTCCACACACACACATCTGATAGAGGTTGTTATGATGACCCGAGACTCAGTAGGATCGCAAATGACGAATTGGGGTCTTCGTTAGAACGCATGAAAACGCCTAGTTTTGACTTATTAATAATAATACCCCGGTCATACCGGGCTGGCGTTCTTACTGCGTTCTTACGGCAAACCAGAATGCCTTACTGTAGTCATTAAAATACTAGAACAATTTGTGCAAACACAGGAAATCCATAGTCAGCGACCTTTATGTGTCTCTGCTAGAATGCTGTAAGATTGCCTGAATACACAATAGACGCAGGAGCAACGCAAAGCAAATGCCAAGATCGCAGTTATATGGTACAATGTCAAGAACGTAACGGGATAGCCATGACAAAGGCAATCTTCGAATAGCCCCCCCCCCACCCGCCGCCTCAATCATATCCTGTGCGGATCGACAAATACTAAACCGGTTGTATAGCAACTCGGGCCTGATCGGCACACAAACATCTATATTATCCTTTTTAATAAACCAATATCATTTTCAGAATTATCCAATATTTCATAACACCATCAGTTTTAATGTTTTAAGCAAGTTTCATGCGTGAAGAGCAAAAACGACTTGCGCCACTTGAATATTCTGGAAATAAATGTGTTTTGTAGAGTATTCATAAACTTAATTTGTCAAATTCACTTAGTGTTTGATCCAGCATGACCATGTTGCGAACTCGGCAAATAGATCATAGGTAAAAATGTCTTAACCAATTTATTTGAAGATGTTGCAATAAATGCTGCTTTTTGAAGGTACCACATGCATTTTCTTTAATGCCACCTAGTGATCTAGTTTTAAAGCCAGTGGCCACTATTTTGCCTTACCTACAATTTGAAAAAAAAATCAACTTAATATGATCACGTTTAATGTAACTGTAATTTGTAAATTCAATTTTCCTTAAATGAGTAAGACTTACATGTCATGTATTTTTCATTCCAATAATCATGTAAGATTCAACGTGTGGATTATTAACGCTAAATGGATGTGACCATAGTTATGTAATAATGCGCAAGCAAAAGCTTTTTTTGTCGGCTGATATGTACAACGTTAACAGGGTCCATCAGAGAATAGTTGTCATTAACATTCTTCCAAAATTCTGCAAGTACGAAAATGCTGGGCAATGTTGACCCCTTATACGTTAAGGCACAACTTCACAGATTAATTGTGCTGTGCACAGTAAGTACAATATTCGTTCAATTAATGAATTATTTCTGGGGTTATAATTTTTGTAGATTGCATTGAACTCTATAGGCAAATTACAAACAAAGGTTTGTTAAACCCTGTAAGCAAATGGTTTATAACATACTCAAACATTATTTCCAATATTGAGAACTGTTCACCTAAATTACGATATTATTTGTATACAGAAATTATATAATAAATAGTATGTTACTATTTCAACTCAAATATATTCCACTTTTTTAATCGATTAGTATGGCTTACATTGCTTTACATATCGGTGATTCCTCTGTTAATGTTTATCAGTATTTGACAATTTTTCGATAGCCTTAAAAAAAACTCGACAATCCAACAAAATAGGCATATATTTTTATAAAATAATTATGTACTTGTACACTTATATAATTAGCAAACTATTTACAAAATGGGTATTAAGACTTGATGGGTATTCACTTCTTTATATTGACAAATGGCACAAATCGGAGCTGTCTCGTTCGCAGTGTAGTCATTGCTTAAATATAAAGCTATTGGGTACATGTTGTTATTTTTATTAAAATGTTATTGTGCGTACAAAAATGTATTGATTGACTGTAAGATTAATATAGATATTTAGCGAAATCTTCTCCAATTAAGTATTTAGAAGATCGCAGCAAACTATCAACATCGTGTGTTATAATGACAAACCATTAACTCAGTGAAAAAAACTTCTTTTCATGCAAATAGACACCAGTTGTACAACAATTTCTAGTGTTGTAGTTTTTTAGTTTTTATATATCCAATACCGTTTCTTACGAATGACTCTATTCATTGTTGACGCCTGTCTGCCCCTCTGTCTTTCTGTCCACACTATTGTTTGTTGCGATTTGTAAAAAAACACACTAAGATACATTCGATATAGCATACAATACCTTAAGTATACTAAATAGTATACGTACACAAGAAAATCAATCACTTGGCCGCCTGAAATCAATGGCCAGGTAGTTGTTAAAAAAAAAAAAATTAAACGTACAAAAACTAAAACAATTTATATAATGAAATTTGGTATACATATCTAGCTATTGGTATCCGATACGACTGAAATAGTGAAAAAGATACGTTTCGTTAAACTCGATCCTGCATTTTTTATACTAAATCACTGAAGATTCTCTGTCTTTGTATACTGCGATTGGAGATTATTAAAGACCTCAATATTTTCAACAGAGATCAACATATCTCTGTTACTAGAAATGACACACAAACAGGTACATTTAAATTGTAAAAAAGCTTTACTATCAGTTAATCACTTTATTATTTTTTGTAAACAAGAACGCTCTATTGATTCATAACACTAGTTTACTACTAGGTTAATACCTACATTTTAGCTAAGTGAATTGATTTAAGAAGTTGAAGACAACCATGGAATGTGGCACATCTAAAATAAAACAAAACCTTACCCTTGCTGTTTCTGAAACTGAAAATGAGATTCTAAGTTTATTTACTGAACACGTTCATTCTGGTTGATTTTATTCTATCTGAATGATTTAAAGTGTTTAATGAATGTTTAGAGTCTTGATCATCTAATGAAAGCAATCAAGTAAGAATAGTTATCATCATATCCCAACAATTTTGAAATCTCTTATTGATATTTTTACAACTTAAGCTTAGATTATAAACATATTTGAGTAACAACGTCAGTTGTTGTTTCAACGGGACTATTTGGCATAAAGAATTCATTTCAATTGGTGAATCTTAATGTAAGCCGTTAGCTTACTCTGTTAAACACTCGCGTTGATAGTTAAAGCTTCTGAACTAACTGCACTTGTATTACCATCTTGGTGACTCTTTTTAAGTGTTTTTATCATACTTTTGAAATAATCGGTGTATGTTAGCAATTCTACCCATATAACACATACACACATACGCACATGTACGTTTCTTTCAGTCTTAAATCATCGATTGATAGCAGAAAGTTTGTCATTGCAATTTAATTTAATTAATAAATAAATTTAACTAAAAAAGCAACGTTAAATTTCATCATTCTTGGAATAATACTGACATATTTATTTATTCTTTAATCTTTATTTGAGAACAGACTGCTTGGCGTTGCAATATCATCAATTCGTCTTTGTTGCTGGCTAATGCACGTGCTCCTCAATGAATTGCACGCAAGTCGACTTTAACATAACCCCTGCGTAAAAAACGTTGTTTTCTTGGAGCATTTGATTTTTTACAATTGATATATAAAAAATTAAATTCTCAAAACAAAAATGGTTAGTTAACAATTTTATGTTCAAAACATAAAAATTCGAATTATAGAAATGCCTTTGTTCTGCCTTCAAATTCACATATTTTCCGTGATTAAGTAATAATCAGTATAAAGGCGTATTGAGTACTAAATACGTACCCTGGTTGGAAATTGGCGAGTACTCTAAACTTGGGGGAGGGTACTTGTTTTCAAAATTGACGTTACGTCAGTTTCAACGTTTGTATTGTAAAACGTCGACGTTAAATAGTATACTCTTATCATTTGCGTCGCACTGAAGTGCGGCCACTAGTATGTAATACGTTTTTTTTTCGCTTATGGGAGGAGAAGTTATTTTACGGATCAATGTATATATTTTTGTTGTCAGAATATCTTGCATAGTGGTGATTTTTTGTGTAAATTAGTGTAAAAAAGTACTGCATTTGTGCCTATTACATTTACTACAACAGTTATTGCCAAAAATGCAAAGCTAATTGTTTTAATTAATAACTGATCACAGGGACTGGGCAATAAAAAAAGATCACATGGACTGGGCAAAAACGCGAACCGGTGAAACTTTATGGTTTTGTATAAAAACAAAACTTCTTTGTTCCACTATCCTAGCA
Source organism: Dreissena polymorpha (assembly GCF_020536995.1). Classification (NCBI taxonomy): domain Eukaryota; kingdom Metazoa; phylum Mollusca; class Bivalvia; order Myida; family Dreissenidae; genus Dreissena; species Dreissena polymorpha. The sequence goes on along the minus strand of NC_068363.1, from coordinate 55,130,567 downwards.
ACCACCTAGTTACTAAAAAAGGCGCTATAGAGCGCGAAGCGCGACACGTATTATTAATTGTAATAATGAGTCATGATAAAGGAAGCAGCCGCTTATCAATGAGGAGCACCATCACACCACCCCAGTCTCATTAATATCAAGTCCTCCTACAGGTTTTTTTTAAAGAACAACTTATAGAAGGCCGCAGGCCTGACCCGTATCATGCCAGTGGTATGGACCCTTTGAAATTGACCTTTAACCCCGCTCACTATCCAGCGTTTAAACTTCCGGGTTTACATTTAAACCGACTATTAGTAGCTTATTAATATCTTAGTTAGAAGGTGATTTTTCAAGCGGTTCCGTAGTGTAGTGGTTACACGCTCGCTTCACATGTGAGTGGCCCAAGGTTCGAGCCCCAGTAGAATCAAATTATTGTAGTTTTGTTCTATGTTAATCTTTTGTTTTGATGTAGACATTTTAGTTCAAATAAAAATGCTGTTTTAATGTAACCATTTTTTTATTATGCCCATGAAATATATGTGTGAGAGGGTGGGGGGTTCGTATACACATTAAAACTTTTACAGTGTTTTCATATCAATGAGTACTCAACCCTTATCGTAAATGAGCAACGTAACAATAAGTTCAGAATCATCTCCCCTTGAAGTGGAGAAAAATATGAAATTACGCTTACAAGATGAAGCAGATTTTTTTAAACCTACACAGTTCTGTTCCATTAATGAAAACTGCACCCGGATGCCAGTAAAAAAAAAGGAAACCAACGTAAATAAAATGAACTATGAAATATTTGGGGGTTACAACACAAAATCATAGATAATGGTTATTTGGGAGTTATAACACAACATCATAGATAATGGTTATTTGGGGGTTATAACAAAAAATCATAGATAATGGTTATACCAGTATCTTATTCTATTTTGTTTAAAATAATCGGCCAATATATTAATATTTACAGTAGCAAAAAATCGTTCCATGTAACTTCATTGAGTGCCTTTTACACAGAAATTCCCGACGCCCTTTGATGCTTTGCATCAATCGTTATCTTGTGTTAATTATGAACCGCTTCGAAGAAGAGGGTGATATTGTGTTGCTAAATGAAAGTCGGTCGGTCGGTCTGTCGGTCGGTCGGTCTGTCTGTGTTTTTAGAAACATTAATTACATTTATTACAGGAAAAAGATGTTCACATACGTTTGCTATTACTGCCCCGAGAAACATTCATGCTTCAAGAATATGATACTGCATTTAATAAACTGTCATGAAGATGATGAAATACGTGTCAGAAAAGTTCATGGACATCATATGCGGATAATTAACTTTAAAGCTATACCAGATCTTTGTCGCGGCAGGGTAGAACTATAACAATTGATGAAATCAAAGGCAATATTCATGTTTCAAGAGCTAATGTGATACCAAAAGATAGTCCATTTAAGAAACGTGTCAGGTTACAAGAGAGTAGCAGTGTTGATGACTACCATGACCCTCTCTCCAACGTTGCTTTAGGTCAGGAATTTATGGAAGAGTCCAATGGAACAAATATATCCGGTTGCCTTGATAATACTGACAATGTCTATGAGGAATTGGTAACCTTATAACCAAAAGTGATTGATACCTTAAAAGATCACGGACAAACGTTTTTCATTTTTGTAGATGTAGTGAGATGGTTTAGCCTAGATGAGTCTGCAAGTCTAAATCTTTTTGGCGCACAGGATTGAGACTTTTTCAGGGTCGGTTTTTGAGGTTTATGGGAGGACCGAAATGTAAAGGCCAGATTGTGTATGACGTAGCCACTCCGGTATATTTAGATCCTCAGAAGTCCAAAATAAACTTTATTGTTCCAGATTGAAGGGGTTTAATATATGAATGCAAAATGGTTGATGGACGTTCGCCTGGTATATTGGACTCAATGATCGTCAATGTATCGGAGACTGGCAACGACTAATTATAAACATATAAATTATGTATCGATGTTAAAAAAAATCAACCAGTGCTCGACAGGTGAGGTTAATATTTTGGAGTTATGAGGAAGCATAAACATATGTTGATAAAGAAAACAGACTTGACACCAAAATGAGCTACTTCAGTGATTTACAAAGCAAATTAGAGAAGTACATAAAGTTTGTCACGTTTCAACGATTTCTCTTAGCGATGCCGACATCAACAAAGTCGGTGAAGCATGTCGAACAGCAGTAACAATTCTATCTCAGAACATAAAAGATTTGAGACAGCTTAAAATAAAAAATGAAATTTTCTTGAAAAAGTTAATGTCAGAATGTGACAGTGATTGGAGAAATAGTCATTATGCTACTGTTATAAGCACGATTCGTACAAATGATGAACTAATTGATAATTGTATTAACGACCTTCTACAGTGTAATGAAAAATTGTGCAAAAGTGTTGCTTTAAACAGTAATATGCCTTGGCATTATTCGGACAGCCCTGTCATAAATCTGCAAGCACAGAGTAACATGGTTTGTTTGGACTACAACGAAAGTGAGGAAATTTAACCAGCTGTTATTAAACAACGAACATGTAAATTGCGTGAAATTCGTGAAAAGTCTATGGTAACTGGCAGCACAATAAATAAAGCGATCGGCCTAGAGGGGTTGAAGAAACAAAAATAATTTATCCTTCAAAAGACTGGGACAATGGAACCTCCTGTTATATCTAATGAGCTGCAAAGGAAATTTGAAATAAATGCAGTTGCAACATTAGTCTCGACAGTGCTGACTGCGTTTTTTCCCATCAGCCTGTTTCTATGAAGAAGTTTGATATGTTGAACGTTCCGATTATACTTCCTTGCTTACAGTTAGCCCAGATGGACGTATTCGTCAAAATGAAACTGTCATTGCTGGCATTGAAATAAAGTGTCCCTTCCCAGAAAAAAAATCTATTCCAAACCAGTTCAATATGAGATTCCCTATTATTATATATGCCAAATTCTAAGTGAGATGTTGGCTTTAAAAGTAGACCGTCTTTACCTTCTGTCATATTCTAAAGAATCTATGGTTGTTTTAAGAGCAGAATTTTACCCTGAGCCTAGGACAGACATTCACCGAGAAATCGAACTGTTGTCAGACAAACCACCAACGACACTTAGTTCAAGTCTATCTGGTATAAAGCGAAACATAAACGAGTACAATCAGTCAAAGGTAACATTAGTTGCTGAAGTAAAATCCAAAACAGCAATTCCATGTGAGCATAAAACCGAATCCAGTATAAACAACAGAGTGTATCATGCATTTTCGACAGCGAATACAGTAGTCACTGGAGTTACAATGTCTGACCTACTCAATGTGTATCTCCGTTGCAGCACGCTGATCGAAAGTTGTCACAATCTATGTGTGAAGAAAGCTTCTGAAGTGTTGGTGTTTCAGCTTGGTGATCTAGACAAATTCTACAAACCGGAAGTACCTCATGCCAATCCTGTCGCATATGCATTTCGAGGTTACAGCATGAAAACCGAAGTGATGAGGAAAATGATCCAAGACGTTATATTTGCTCTTCTCACAAATGGTCTGTATATTCCAGTTATTTCCTTTGACGGGAAATGGGCTAAGCTTGCATTTCAGACCGAAAACTCGACCGCGTTGACAATTTTAGATGTGCAGCGTCAAGTATATAATAAATTTAAGACAAAGCGTGTGTCTGAACTAACCAAGAGGGTATTTGAAACCGGTGTAGTGAAGGTTGATTCATTTGAACGTCTTGTACAAGATGGTGATGTGCAAATTGCGGAAGTTACTAGGGCAGTGTATCTTGGCGTCAAAAATGGAACCAGACTTTTCCGCGCTTCAGGCTATAGAAAAACTTCAAAAGGAAGATTCCAAGAAGCAAATACCTCTTCAAATTTCGAATACAGACCTAGATGAGTCTCGAGCCTGTGTTTTTGATGATATAGATAGTGTAATGTCGAATGTACCACAGGAGATTCTCAGTAATCTAAATGACAACACTGTGTTGGTGTTAAGAGAATTTAAACTTGATGAATGATGATACATCTGAAATTTCACCTGATAGCCCATCGACAGAGGATTTCGCGAATGATTTGTGTACTCTGCTGTCGACTGGCGTGCCTTTTGGCGAAGTTTATGATCCAGAAGCCGACTTAACACGACCTAGTAGTACCGTCACTGTGAATGACTTGAGTGAAATGATGATGAGATGTGAAATTCAAGCTGTATCTGAAACTGTAACAATAGATAAAGCAGGTAACACCACATTGTTTAGCACCACCGAAGCAGAACAATGCTTATGTCTCTGTACTGTAAACAAACTGTAAAAAAAACTCAACAAGAGCGCCACATAACGGGTGTCACGCTCGGCTACGGGTGCAGTTTTGAATAAATGAAAGCTTGTCAGATTTATTTGATTTTTTTAGCACGACGCGGGCGGCGGACGTCAGACGGCGGACGTCAGACGGCGAACGACGAGCTGGCTATGACAAAACCTCGGGATATCTCCGAAAACGCCGAGCTAAAAATGGGCGCATACGGCCCAAAATGAATTCGAAACAATAGTGAAAGACAAACAGCAGATAGATATAATCCCTAAACCGGAAATCCTTTGTTGTTTTGATTCAGTTTGCAATCCTGACGGAACTTCTAAGGCGCGATACTGTTAATCTTGGCTTAAGCAGAAGCTAGTGTCTGTTATGTACTATGCATTTACATCTACGGAGAACGAAAAAAAAACGTTTCCTCTGGAAAAGAGATGAGAAAATCACCAGAAACTTTAACAAATATCACAAAAAAGTTATCAAAGCGTTTTCAAAGTCAGTCTTGAATGCTATAATAGCAGAATACGAATTTCCTGAACAACTGAAAATATGGCGATCTGAAAGTCCGTTTCGTCTCTTAATTTACGTAAAGGACATAGGTGATATTGTATGGTTTTCTCGGCCAGAATGTAATCAAGGTACCTTGGCTTATCTATTTTCATTTCTCGACGTTCATCATCTAGTCACTAACTGCAGAGTTAAAGTATGTACAGATGGATTTCTCGAACGAGGTATAGACAAAAAGCATGGATAAGCGTTTCAAGAGAACGAAACATGTTCAAATGTGTCTCATGTTGAAGACCTGATTGACAAACAGAGCGACTCAATAGCGAGTGAAACCTCTTTTCTATCGACGTTGAGAACGCCATGAAACGCCTCGGTTAAACGCGTAAAGTGTCATCCCATATTAGCCTGTGCAGTCCGCACAGGCTAATCAGGGACGACACTTTCCGCTTTATGGTATTTTTTGTTAAAAGAAGTCTCTTCTACACGAAAATCCAGTTAAGGCGGAAAGTGTCGTTCCTGATTAGCCTGTGTGGACTGCACAGGCTAATCTTGAACGACACTACGCTCATGTATTTATCCCGGTTTTCTCAGAACGCGACTGATATATATAACACAACTGGCATAAGAGAATGCCCGTCACATAATTTCACATTAAGGTTACTTTAGCATTTTATAATAAGTATTGCATCTCGGCTTTGCCTATAATTATTATAAAATTGAAACAATTGATTTACATGTTATTTGAAAAAAAAAGAAAAAGAAAAGTGTGAATCGTTTTAATCTGTATTGAAAATTTTTTAATATAGTTAGCAAAACATAAGTAAATGTTTGAAGTTTTGAAGTTTGTACCATTCATTGAATCTAAAACCTACCCCCAACCCCCCAAAAAATCCCAACTTTTGGATTTTGACCTCTCATCGTGATTTTAACCTTGGATCAAAGCAATGTTTAATTCCGGTATCGCCTTAAGGGTGCATGGAAACTATCATGTTTATCGCATTTTATCTCGAACATGCTAAATGTAAACCCTTAATTCGATTTTAAAACTCTAGCAGTGATATGTATATATATATATATATATATATATATATATAAATACTATCGTCACCTTAGGGCGAAGTGCGCAAAAACACAGCACTTTGGCGATGTTTTTTTAACTTCTTTAAACTTAGTTTATATTTAATAACAATCTCATAATTAAATAATTTAAGAGAAAAACATTGTAAAACTATGAAAAAATATTTTAAATTTTGCACAATTATATGTTAAATTTCTAAATTTTCATTTTCGACTTAATTCTATTTCTACCTAATGCCAAAAAACCCATATAGAAATTTCACTTTATCTCTTCAATGCACTTGGGAGAAGGGAACTTAATACCGAAAACATACTAATTTACGCTCTACTTCTCTAAGACTGTTGATAAATTTAGCAAAAATAAATATTTAAATAATAAATAATAAATAAAAATATATTCTGCCGATACACGTCTGTAAACGTAACAGCATAATTTTATTATGCGTTTATGATAATTTTCTTACAATTTAATAATATATTTAATATTTATAATATTTATGTATTATCCGCGTGCTGATTTTTCTCTGATCTAAAAATAGAACACATACACTAAGTAAATGTTAGGAATTAGGGTGCACTCAGATATATACGTTTATTTTTTTAGATTCAATTGCTCTGTTCGATCGCGACCTCGGCGATGCATTAAATTTATCCAAGTATTGTGTGCTTTTTGTTGGTTACTTCAGACGTTTGTGGAACATTCAAGATCTTACATTTATTTCGACTCACCTATGGTCGGTGTTGTGCTAAACCGTTACGACATTGCTTTGCACGAATGAATCAGTGTACGCCTTTTACTTCTGCTTTATTATTTGTTTACAGTTTAGTGCTTGCATTTATTGCGCCAAATTTACCTCACATTTACTTATCACGTGATGCTTCGAATAGCCAATTACCTTTATGGTTAATATTCTTATCAATGTAAGTGTAATTACAAATATTATATAAATTCTAATTTTGATAACTGAATTAGTTCTTTGGTGGATTTTGATTAGCGTCTCTATAATGATGGCCAGCTAATGGTTAAAACAAAAACAAAACGAAACAACGTAAAAAACGACATTGAATAAAAGTGTGGTCATCTGCTATGAACGTTCATTAAATACATAGCATTGCGAATTTAAAACTATTTGAGAGATCCCGAACCTCACACTTAGCCCAGCGATATAAAACACACATAAGTGTGAATATTCTTTGTAATACAAATTGAAAGGCAATAAAAGAGAGCATATAAATGATTTAATAACGGCTATATTAATCAATGGTTAGAAGAAACCACAGCAACAGAGTTATAGTTTTCTGAGGCACGATGCAATGAACGAAATAATAAGTATCAATTTTTCTTTTCGTTTGAACAAAAAAACACAAAAAAACGCGTCTGCTAATTTATTTGATGCATTTATTTGGTTTTCACTTACGCCAGTATTGTATCGAAGTATATGACAACGCATTCTCTTACTGTCGTAAAAATAAGACCTCTCGATATAAGATTTAACTATATTTAATAAATGTATACTTTATGATTATACTTTAAGAAGAATAAAAACAGACAAACAAACATAACAGTGCACTCACACATATTGTGTATTAACTATTATACATAATACGGGTTCGATACATACAATATTCTCATTTGTACAAAATATTTGTTCTGATATCGCATAATTGGTATGCAATTGTCAAAAATTGTACGCCTGAATATTCATATACGGCTATAAACAAGCATGTTGCAATATACATATATTTTGCCATACAAGTTTTATAATTTCGCTTGCATCTTTCTATTTCCATGCATTTGTAGGCATTTGAAGGGAATTTTAAACACAGCACTGACCGCAGTTTTTCTGATATTTTGTGATGCTATGCAATGTAGGACCATAGGCGGATCCCCTAAAATCGCCAAAGTAAAGTCAATTCATTTGATGTTTAACACTTAACTAGATCTTAATCACCTATTTAAACATGTCAAAGCATTCAACATCACTATAATCGTGGCGCTTCCGGGGAGCTTTGCCCCCCTGGACCCCCAAAACGATAAACTATGCACTTTTTGGCATTAAAAGAAGGTACTTTGATGAAAGTATATAAGGCGTGACATGGTCGAGAAGTGGTTGTCAAAGCCTTCAAAATCACTAAAATCGTGGAGCTTAGGGAGGGGGGGGGGCTTTGCCCCCCTGGACCCCTATCAGGACTATGCCCTGCACCCACCAGAGGTTCTAGCGGCCCCCCTGGACCACCAGCAAAACTTTGAATATCCCGCCCCCCACCCCAAACCAGAAATCCCGGATCCGCCCCTGTGGACGGGTTGTTGTTTTGAAAATCTTTCTAGGGAAGCATATTTGTTTTAATGTATATACCCTGTATTTTTCGTACCCAAATGTTTTTTCGTACCCAATTTTGTTTTGGCATACTTTGTTTGTACCCTGAAGTTTTGTGTTTTGTTACCGTTTTCTAAATTATGTATCTTGGTGGATTTGAGCAAATAATACAAGTAAATGTCCAGCGTAAAGAAGCCTGTACGTCAGGTATACCCTTAACACAGTATTGAGTCGAGGTACCTGACAGCTTTCATGTTTGTCGTCGGATAATTGACAATCAATTTATATAAAGTAAATAGTCTATAAAATTGATCTTGGCAACAAAAATGTTCACACCTTAAAAAGGCACTTCACCATTTAAAACTGATGTTAAATTTAATCCCAATTGCTTAGTTGAAGTAGTTTATTAATGTTTATGTTGAGTCATTTTAATACTGAAATAACTTTGCATAAAAATAAATCAGTTTCGTTAACACATGTTTTCTCTTATAATCACATGTGTAAACACGTATGTCCGAAAAAAGCATTGTCAACAATCTTGTTCATTTTTAGATCTGCTTATTCATTCTTAGAAAGATATTTTATTATTATGTATTTTTATATACATTTCCAGCATTAGGTTGCATTTTCCACAGTGTGCAATTGCTGGAAGAAAAAAAGCAACGTATAAATACAAAGTTTTGTGCTTTCATTTCATTATATTACGGGCTTTTTGCAGCAATATGAAACACGTTTTAGCTTCTGATTATTTCCCGTAAGAATGTATTTTGTTTTCTACGCAAACAGTATTATGTCGAAGTATATGAACGCATTCTCGTTATGGTGTCAGATTAAATATCGTCATATAAAATGTAACGACATATAATAAATGTAGATTTTATGATGATTTTTTATATAAAAATAGAACAAACGTAAAGCATATTCACGCAAAGTGTAAATTGACTTGATTCACTACTTATTTCTCAATAAATAGTAACCTCTTAGCATTGTTGCTCTCATTTGTACGAAATCTATCGCCCTGTTCTTATGTAATATGCATACAATGTACGCCTGAACACATATATGGTAGTCAAATAAAAATGCATGTAGGAATATATACATTTTATCATAATAGTTTATTATTTTGCTTGCATGAACAAACGGATACTTTCTATGTGTGAGTATTTCCAGCATTAGGGGGAATTTTAAACAAAGCGCTTTTTAGAACATATTCTGTGGTTGCATAATTTTTCTGTTCGTTTATACCCTGTAATCTGTTCATGACCATGTTTTATGATCAGAATGCATATACCGTTTTCTAAATATGCATTCATTATATAATATTATTGCATAAACTCTATCTATAATGCCCTCTGGCGGGGGTGCAGAAACTTGGCAAAAAGAGGGCTTGAACGGGAGAAATCATGTATTAACAATGCGATTCACGTGCCGTTCAAGCGCTGTTATGTGTTTTACATATCCATAATCTGGTCTACGCGCAGTTACTTCCCTTCTCCAGCCTTCGACGACTTTCCAAGCATAAATGGGGAACTGAATAAGCATCAGTTTCCACATGCATGCAGGGATAATGACTATTTCAATCCACTTTTCAAGTTACTATATCACCTGCACTCTCTTGACAACAGCTTTATTGTATTGGCAACGTCATTGAAGTTAAGGTTATTTACTCAACACTTTCAAAAGACTATGCTGTAAATGTAAGTGTTTATGTACCTTCAACGTTCCTGCTGTAAATTCCAAAATAATTCCTCATTTCTTACTTTACGCTGCTGCATTTCAACTTTGCATTAATCCACTGTTATTAAACACATTTTTAATCGAAAACTGCCCACCGAAGGTAAAGCCTCGTCATTTCGGATGATGACCGAGTGAGGCATATCTAAAACACAACCTTGAACTGTATTTAAATAATCGAATTATTTTGTCGATGTCGTATGAACAAAATATTGTTTTCAATGTTATTTAAAATTATTTTGGTATGTGTGATTTGTTAATGCAATAATAGCGAAAATACCCATTTTCTCGGACATGATCATCTGCCGGCGCTCTCAAAATCCGTTCCTGCCCTCGTGCCTGCGGGCGCTCTCAAAATCCGTATCTGCCCGAGTGCGCTTTTTCGAGCGCCCGCAGACGATCATGCCCTCGAAAACGTGTATTATCCCTATAGTAAAACTCTAGTTGCTCCAGCATTTATTTAGGATAGAAAATCATATTTTAAAGTACATGTAATCTATGTGATCATAAACGTAAACACAATTCCAATAGTTGTTACATCTTTTACATATTTATTTCAGTTTTCGTGAATGTATAATTATGCATCATGATGGATTTCAACATAGCATACAACATCGTTTGTCCAACGAAAAAGAGTCTGTACTATGGGGATGCCCTTAACACAGCATTAAATCGAAGTACGTGAAAGCTTTTGTTTTTGTCGTCGGATGATTTAAGTTCAATTTATATAAATAAATTAGTCTATAACAATGCATTTAGAAATAAAAACATTCAACCTGAAATAGAACATCACCATTTAACTAGATGTTAAATAACAAATCCAACTGCTAAGATGAAATAGTTTATTATTTTTTATGTTTCTTCATATAAATACTGAAATAAATTTGCATAAAATTAATCTGTTTCTTAAACAAAGTTTTTTTTTATAATCACATCTGATTATTCATTCTCAGACATCAAGTTTTATTATTATGTACTTTATATACTTTCCCAGCATTAAGTTGCATTTTATACCGTGTGCAATGTTATGTTTGGTTTTATAAATTCATACTGACTTGAAGAAAAACAACATATGAAAACAAACATTGTGTTGTCATTTTAGTATATTAAGGGCTTGTAGCAGCAATGTGATCACAATTTTAGCTTCCGCTAATTTCTGACGCATTTATTTGGTTTTCTTCTGAAACAGTATTTTGTCGAAGAATATGAACGCATTCTCTTTATGGAGTCAAATTATAATAGCTGGACATGACAATTAACGATATATATTAATGTAGATTTTATGATTTTATCAAACACCCAACAGAAAACTAACATCATATTCACGCATATTGTAAATTGTCTTCATTCACTACTTACATGTTCTCATAAATAATTTCATCATAGCATTGTAAACTCTTCTCATTTAAACAAAATACTGATTCTGTAATCGATCTACTCTTATGTGATATGCATAATAGTTACGCCTGAATATACATACATGTACATGGAAGGCAAGTAAATAAACTTGAAGGAATATATACATTTTACCGAAATAGTTTAATTATAAAGATTGCATGTAATTTACACACTCACTCTGTCTACGTCTGTGTATATCCAGCATTAGTGGGATTTTTAAACAAAGTGTTTTGTGAAGTATACTAATGTAAAACTTCCGCTGCTCCAGCAGCACAGCATTCCCATCAATAACTTTTAAACATATTCTGGGGTTGCATACTTTATGTTTACACATGTTCATCCTGTAATCCATTCAGGACCATGTTTTTGTTCAGCATGCCTATAGCGTTTTCTCAACATGCTTTCATTATATAAGAGTTAGTCTAGTTGCTTCAGCGTTTATTTAGGATAGACATGTTATGATTTAATGTACATGTAATTTTTGATAATATACGTTAACATAAATTCAAAAGTTGTGATATCTTTAATAATATTTATTACCGTTTTCGTGCATGTTTAAATATGTACCATGATGGTGTTCAGCATAGCATAGTTTCTCCCAACGAAAAGGAGCCTGTACTATGGGTATGGCCTTTAATCAGCATTAAATTGAAGTACATGAACGCTTTTATTTTTGTCGTCTTTCAAAACATCTTCGTGGGGTTTTATAACTTTGTTTGGTCGTGTATACCCTGTAATCCCTTCAGGACCATGTTTTATGTTCAGCATGCATTTAACGTTTTTTAAATATGCCATCATTATATAAGACTAAAACTCTAGTTTCTCCAGCCTGTATAAAGGATACAAATGTTATATTTTAAGTACATGTTATTTCTGATCATGTACGATAACAAAAATCAACAGATTTGATAACTTTTATAAATTTTATTACCGTTTTTGTGAATGTATATTTACGTACCATGCTGGGTTTAAGCACAACATACAAGTACAGTCAAACGTAAAGGAGGCCTTACTATGGGTTAGCCCTTTAATCAGCATTAAGTCGAAGTACCCGAAAACTTTTTTGTTTGTCGTCGGATAATTTATGTTCATTTTATTAAAAAAAATAATCTAAAACAATGATTTTGGCTACAAAAACGTTTACACCTTACATAGCACATTTCCATATAAAAAGATGCAAAATTAAAAATCCAACTGCTGTTATTTTATGTTCAGCATGCCTATATCGTTTTCGCAATATGCGTTAATTAAAAAGGGTAAAACTCTAATTGCTCCAGCGTTTATTTACGAGATAAATACAATGTTTTAAAGTACACGTACTTTCTGATTATGTATGTTAACAAAATCCAAAATGTTGTTATATCCTTTATTTATCTTTTAACTGTTTCATGAATGTATAATTATGTACCATGATGGATGTCAGCACAGCATACACGTATTTGTGCAAAAAGGAGCCTGTACTATGGATATGCCCTTAAATCAGCATTAAGCAGAATAATATAAAAGCTTTCATTGTTAAACATCTCAATTATTCAGGTTTGATTTATACATAAACATATATATAACAACTATTTGTGGCAACAACACCGAATACAAAACATAAAGCATTTCAAACATTTGAAGATATGTCAAATTAAAATCCGATACAAAGCTGTTTGTTTATTTTAATGTTTTCGTCTAATGCAAACTAAAATTAATTTGCAAGCATTATTTTTCAACAAATGCCTTTCTTTTACAATCATATTTGTAATCACAGATGTCGGGAAGACAGCATCGCCAAGAATCTAGTTAATAATTAGATCTGATAAGTCATATTCAGACGGATAACTTTTTGTATATATTTTGCAGAGTTTTCAGAATTAAGTTGCAGTTTTACCTAGTGTACAATGTTAGGTTTGGTTTGTTCATACGGACTTGCTTGAGGAAACAATATCCTTACACAATTTTTTACCGACAATATTTTAGAGTAAGCACGTGTTTCAGCAACGTGATCGAAGTGTTAGAGTCTGCTAATTGAATTGATGTATTTAATTGGTTTCCCCCTAAACCAGTATTTTGTCAAAAATCAATTGATGTTACATTATCGATGTATGATAAATGTTCATTTTGATTTATGATGTTATGTTTAGTGAGAGACGACACACATGCACACGTTTACGCATATTTCAAATGGACTTAAAACAATACTTATTTTTTTACTACTTTAATAATATCGCTTCAATGGATGCATTTCTTTTTATCTATTTGTATTCATGTTCAGTATTGGGAGGGAATTTTAAATAAAGCGCTGATAAAGTTTTGCTCCAATTTTGTCTTGTATTTTGTAATTTTACATCGCAGCTTTCTGTTCAGGAAATTGGTCTATTACAGTGGAGAGCCAGCTCATTCGTGAGAGTTTTCTAAAGGTATCATGATCTTTTAAAACAAATAAGTATTTTTCAGTAAAGTGCAACCGCAATATGAAGTCCCCACACTGATCCGACATTTGTCTAGCCGTTCAAACGCGCGGTTGCACTTTACTGAAAAATACTTATTTGTTTAAAAAGATCATAAAACCTATAGAAAACACTCACAAAATAGCGGGCTCTCCACTTTATCCCATTAAAATAATGGTGAAATATTTAAAAAGAGATCCTTAAAAATGTCAACTGGGTCGCGCTTTATTCTCCCAACACAGATCCGAAAAAGTCACGTGGTATAGGCACCGTTTTAATGCTAATAAAGCGTCATACTGATACAACACATATTAAGATTTCTTTCGTTAATATCAATAAAGTCATTTAAACATTTACATTCATGATATTTATTCTTGTAAATAAGGATATACATTAAATGTTTTTAAATAATTTCTGAACATGTGTGTCAATAATTTTCTAAATGTTATGATTTGTTACCGTTAATGTAAAAGTATTTTGTCCAACAAAAAGAAGCCTGTGCTGTGAGTATGGCCTTAAAGCATAATTAAATCGTAGAATCTGAAAGCTTTCATTTTTGTCGTCCGAATAAGGCAAGGTCAATTTGCATCAAGAAATAAAATAATATAAGAACGATTGTGGGAAAAGGAGCCCGAACAGAAGTAAAATAGCACTAAACAATTTAAACAGATGTAAATTTAAAATCCAATTGTAAAGTCGAAATAGTTTTATTTGTTTTGTCGTATGCATGTTTTAAATAACTTTACAACCAACATTCTTATTTGTATTTTCTATTTGTACAAAATATTGGTTCTGATATCGCCTTATTCTTATGCAATAAGAATTGAATAACCGGCAAGGTTATACAAACGCATGTTGAAAAATATATACTGCCTTACAAGTTTAATAATTTCGCTTGTATGGACGCACTGCTTCTTTCTATGTTTATGCATTTAAAACATTTGGAAAAAAAATTAAACAAAGCGCTTGCTGCAGTTTACTGCAGTTTTGTCGTGTATTGTCATGTTTTGCATTTCAGCTTTCTGGTCAGGCAATGTATCACTTCCCTCACACGGACTAGTTACAATGAAGTACGGATTGGTGTTCTGAAAATATTTCTAGGGAGGCATAATATTTGTTTACACGTTTATACCCTATAATACAGTCTGGACCAAATGTAAGGTCCAGTATGCGATATGACACATTTTAAACTACCAATCTCTAGTTGGCTCCAGCGTTTATTTATGATTGTCATGTTATGTTTTAAAAGTACATGTAATTTCGTATCATGTACGTTAGCAAATTCTAAAAGTTGTGAATTTTGTTTAATATAGTATAACCATTTTCGTGAACGTTAAATAAGTACCATGCTAGATTTCATCATAGCATAACAGTATTTGTAGAACGAAACGGAGCATGTACTATGGGTATGCCCCTTAAATCAGCATTAAGTCGAAGTACCTGAAATATTGAATACCTGAATATTTGTCGTCGGATAATTTAAGTTTAATTATATAAATAAATTAGTCTATAAAAAATAATTCGGCAAATCATATGATCACACCTTCAATATCACTATACCATTTAAACAGATGCAAAATTTAAAATCAATGCTTAGTTGAACGCATTCATCATGTTTAATGTTTCCTATATATTTGATATTGAAATAACTTTGCATAAAAATAAATCCTTTTTCTTAACACAAATGCTTTCTTTATAATCACATGTGAAACACCGACTGTTGGGAAAATAGCCATTGTAAACAATTTATGTCATAATTTCATCTGATTATTCATTCTTGGAGAGATAGCTTATTTTTATGTATTTTTATATATATTTCCAGAATTAGGTACCTTTTCCACATTGTGCAATGCTATGTTTGGTTAATTCAGTCAAACTTGCAGGAAGAACAAAACTATCGATACAAGTTTGTGTTGGAATTTTATTATATTAAGCGCTTGGTCGCAAGCAATTTGATCTACGTTTCAGCTGCTGCTTATTTCTATGATGCATTTAATTGGTTTCTTCTCTAAAACAGCATTATGTCAAAGAATATGAACGCATTCTCGTATTGGTGTAAAAACTAATATCTCGATATAACAATTAACGATATATAATAAGTAGGTTATGATGTATGTTGTATATAAAACAGAAAATCATCAACATATTCACGCATATTGTAAATTGACTTGAAACGCGTCTTTCGAAAAATATTAACCTCTAACAGTGTAACTCTCGTTTGTACGAGAATCTGATCCTGACAATCGCCGTATTCTCAGGGAAGTTGCATACAGGGTATGCCTGAATAAACATATATGGTACTGACATAACAACGCATGTAAGAAATATACATTTTACCATTATTGTTTATTGTTTG
The DNA here is from genome assembly GCF_020536995.1 of Dreissena polymorpha. Taxonomy (NCBI): domain Eukaryota; kingdom Metazoa; phylum Mollusca; class Bivalvia; order Myida; family Dreissenidae; genus Dreissena; species Dreissena polymorpha. The sequence goes on along the minus strand of NC_068363.1, from coordinate 55,114,468 downwards.
CTAGCGTATACTCTGTATCCATTCAGGGCCATGCTTTATGTTCAGCATGCCTTTAACGTTGTTTAAATATGCTTTCATTATATAAGAGTAAAACTATAGGTTCTCCAGCTGTAATTATGATAGCAATGTTATGTTTACCGCACATGTAATTTCTGATCATGGACGTTAGTTAGCACAATTCAACAGTTGTGATATCTTTCATACTATTATATTTCATTACCGTTTTGTGAATGTATAGTCTTTAGCAAGATTTAGGCAACAAAAGTACATTCGTTAAATAGTACATCACCATTTAAACACATGAAATAGTTAATCAATGTTTATGTTGAGGCATATGAATACTGAAATTACTTTGCATAACATACATTCTTATCTTTAACAAATATTTTCTCATATCATAACATGTGACACACAGATGTTGGGAAAGTAGAATGGCCAACAATCTATTTATAATTATCTGATTCTTTATACTTAGACGGATCGCTTTAATTGAGATTTTATATAAATTTCAGCATTAGGTTGCATTACTCACACCGTGCAAGCTATGTTTGGTTTTATTCATTCGGACTTGCTGGAAGAAAAAAAAGTATCAATAAAAAATTGTGTTGGCATTTAGGGCTTGTTGCAGCAAACGTGATCAAGGGTATAGTTTGATAATTTCTTTTATTGATATATTTTTATCTGAAACAGTAGAATGTCGAAGTATATACACGCATTATCGTAATATGTCAAACTAAAATATCTCAATAAAATATAACGATATATAAAGAAGTAGATTTTATTATGTATTTTTTATAAAACACAAACAAAAAATGGGTAACATATTGACCTATATTTAAAATAGACATGACTCA